>NC_053425.1:45186313-45486313 GCF_007990345.1 Gossypium hirsutum | reverse complement strand
GTTGAAATATTTATTTTATGATTATTATGAGGTCTAGAATATGAAAATATGCATGTGTTAAAGTTTCATGAGGAAATTCTATGAGTAAGGTGTCCAATTAGAAAATAATGACTAAATTGTATAAATTGTAAAACTTGGATTCTAGAAGCAATTTGTATGAAATTACTTTAGAATATTAATTAAAAGGTCTGAAAGAGAAATTTTCCAAATTTCTAAATTTTTGGACAAAAATGGGCATGTATGGATGAAATTATAAAGAAAGGGCTTGAGGGCATTTTGGTCATTTGGCTAATTAATGAAATAAAATGGGAAAATAAGCCAAAAATCAGTCATTTCTTTCATGTTGCTTCCGAAAATTTGGGGTTCTCCATAGCTAGGGTTTTCAAGCTTTTCAAGCTCAATAGTAAGTGCTCTCTAGCCCCGTTTTTAATGTTCTTCGTATTTTTAAAATCCCAGAAGCTTGCTCTCTCCATTTCTACCTATATTTTGAGTTAGGGTTCATGTTTACAGAATGACCCATGTGTGACATGTTTATTCTTTGATGTTCTATGGAGGTATATGAAAGTTGGATGTGTGTTAAACATCTTTTTCTAGGTAATTTTCATGAAAAACCCCTAAAAGGACCTATTTGCAAAAAGTGTAAAATATGTGGTAGAAATGTGAAATAATGGAAAATGTGGGCTGCTATAAAAGGAAAGAATATTCGGCTAGGCATGGATAATGTAGAGATTGCATGCATTTCATTGTATGAGCCTAGGGAATAAATCGTAAAAATATGAAAGGTTAAAGGCAAAATAGTCATTTGGACCGAGGGTGAAATTTAGACTCGAAAAGAATAATGTGAGGTATTAATGATTCTACTTTATTGTTATAGACCCCGTGGAACAAATTTCGGAGGTCGATCGAGGAAAACAGAAGGTTTCGGAATAACCGAAATGCGAAACCGAGACGAATACCAGGTAAGTTCGGATAACTTAAAGTAAACTCATAGTATGCTTAATTGCATGATCTATGAATGTATGGTAATTGCATTTGATAATGGCATGAAAATCTATGAAATACAGCCTTAATAATGACATGTTGATAAATGTCTCGGTTAAGGTTGAAAAGGGAATCTGATGGATAAACCATGGCTTACATGACTTGAGATCCTGCATGTGTTGCAGAAAGGATTTAGCCCGGATGGGTAATCCGTTGATCTCAAATATAAAAAAGATCTAGCCCGGACGGGTGTTCCTTAAGTGATCGAACCTCCCAAAGAATATGTGTGCATTTTAGATTTAGCCCGGATGGGTAATCCTATTAGGGTCTAAATTTAGCCTAGACTGTTATTTTAGTTCTGAGCTCATTAAGGGTGTTTGTCGCTATAAGGGATTTAGCCTGGACTGGTAATCTCGACATCAACTTATGAGTTTAAATACGGAGGATTTAGCCTGGACTGGTAATCTCGTGGTAAGATGTGAGGTTCGCGGGAGTGCATACATGAGATGGTCACTCTTATGACTTGACGGTAAATGGACAATCCATCGAGATCTTCTGAGAAAATTAATAGGATTAATATGAGATATAAAAATGAAAATGTTGAATGATGAGCTCACCTAAGACAAAATACATTGTGTATTGTTATGGGACTAACTTGTTGATTGAGTGCATATGATAGGGAAATTTTTTCATGCTTTTTAGTCTTATTGCTTAATATGGATGTATGCTAATAAACCGATAAGTTTACTTTCTAGTTATTCGGGCTTACTAAGTATGTAAATGCTTAGCCCTCACTTTTCCCTGTCTTACAGAGATCGAGGACTCGTAAAGATTGGAAGACGGTTGGAGAGTCAACATACTATCAACTAGTCCAGCTTTGGTAAATAGACATTTTTATTTTGTTCAATGGCATGTATAGGGCTTTTGGGTTATTTTGTTATATGTGTTATTTGATTTGCCTAAATGAAGGCATGTAAAGGTATATATATATATCTTCCTGTATATAGCCATGGGAATTGGCTCATTTTGATGTAGGCTATGACCTACCAATTTATGCATACTTATGTTCAATTGCTCTAGTGAGGATCAAGTGTGATATCTCACATTGAGAGACACATATTATGTCCAAATCACATAGGATAGCTTGGCCATAATTGGCAATGAGTTTTAATAACGAGCCAATCTTGAATGTGTCATAAAGCATAGTAATCCTTGATACAAAGGAAATAACCTAGCATGAGTAAAACTGATGAAATGAGGTTTACATGCAATAAGGTTTATTGAGGTCAATAAGTATACAATAAGGCCTTGCTATGTGTTATGGTAACCTATAAATGTAAGTGAGTAATAGAGGGTGACCAAAGGCTTGAAAAATAGCCTAACATGGTCCACACGGGCCACCCCATGGGCGTATGGTATGGCCGTGTGTCCCCTGCACCTAATAAATTTCAAGTCAGAATGCATGGTAAAAATCACACGGGTAGAGACACGGCAGTGTGTCTCAACCGTGTGGAGGGCACGGCCTGACACACGGGCGTGTGTTTTGGCCGTGTGCCCCTAAATGTATGTTGACATCATAAACAGAATGCTCGAGTTTTTGGACACGAGCGACCACACGGGCATGTCTAGGCCGCGTGAAGGACACGGGCCAGGGACACGGGCATGTGCTTGGCCGTGTGAAAACCCTTGTAGGTTCGAATTAGAAAATTAAATCTAATTAATTCCATACGGGTAGGGGACACGGGCGTGTCCCGAAGCACACGGGCGTGTGAGACACTAACCTAGAATTTTTCTTGAAATTTTTTCTAAGTTCTCGGTTTAGTCTCGAACCTTTCTCGACATATGTTTTAGGCCTCGTAGGCCCATAATAAGGACATTGAGATGTAATCCAATTGGTTTTATTTTGAAATGGAAGTTTATAAACTGTAATTCCCGTAAACGTTCAAGTACAAGTCCGGTAACGCCTCGTATCTTGTCCCGGTCTCGAGTATGGGTAAGGGGTGTTACAGAGAAAGTGTTATGTGGCAATTTATATTGTAATTATGGTTACTAGACTAGAAAATTTTGTTTGGCAGCTCAACTGCAATTATATGAGTGACACACTGCCACATAGTGGTATGATTGGATGGAAGGACTATTGGAGTCCTATATGATGTGTAGCGGATGGGGTAGGACATGATATGATATGATATGTTTTGATTCGTTATGATATGATAAGTTATACTTTGATTTGAGTTATTATATGCTATAAGACAATATCATGATTATTTTTAAATGTACTGAAATTAAGGGTCAAATCACACATTGGGCTTTAAGCTCACGCCAGGTGATCCTTCGACTTAAGATTGGATGGTGACTCTGGAGCTCGGGTTTCGTATTTTTGATTAAATATTATGGACTTTTTATTTGTTTATGGACATTTTGGACTTTCTTGGGTTTTTATTTGTTTTTGGACATTTAATTTTTGTTTAGTTCGTTAGGATTATTTTGGTATTTATCATGCAAGAGCTTTTATCGTTTAAGGGCGTTTAACTTATGATAACTAAAAATGAACTGTGGTTTACAAACGATATGCTATAGGATTTTTTGCTGCAAAACTAAGGTTTTCCATTGCAAGACTAATTGGAATTCTCTAAAATGTTTTAGCATGTAAATATTTCAAGTAAATTGGTTTCGATTTTAGTAATGCAATTAAGTTGTGATTTCGAAAAATTATAATATTTTCAAAGAGTTATTCTAATTGAATTTTCCTTCCATTGAAATCAATTTTCATCAAAATTAATCAGTTGTTTCTTTTGCTTGTACGATGTAATCTCCATGATTCGATCGTAATGTCTAGGCCGAGTATGGAGATTTACAATTTTTATAAAATTAAATTTTAAAAATATTTTTATAAAATTTATATCAAAATCAACTATTTAATATTTTAAAATACATGAATTTTTAATATTTTCCTAGTGCTATTTTATGTGCCCTATTTGTTTTGTACCAAAATTATGGTCAAACACTCAACAATGGTGGACTTGGGAGAATGATGACATAATTGAATATTTGCAAATATTAAATTTGTCATTATGATAATAAATATTAAAGCAATGGATGAGCAAGTTAATATTAAGATATTCACTTCACTTTTTAAAAAATTATTATTTGTGAATTTAATATATTGATCTATAGTCAAATCAAGACAATAAAAATATTTAAAATAATTAAAAAATATTGTTTAAATTATTATTTGAATTGAAATAATATTATTTTAGATATCCATTTAAAAATATTTTATATATTTTGTATTTTGTACTTTTAAAGATTTTTAGATGATACCAATACTATAATACCACTGTATGCCATGTGATAATATATAATCATATGAATATCTCATTTTTAACTCATAAAGATAAAATTAATATATGTGAGAAAAAAAATATCTAAGAATTAAAAGTGAAGAAAGTGATACACTTTCCAAAGTTTTATTTTATTTTTATATATGTTTAATTTTTCTTTTTAAAAAATAATTTTATCATTTAGATTTATGTTTTTCATATAAAAACACACTTGTAACATTGTGGTGAGGAGAAATAATAGTTATTTTATTCGAAATTAAAAATTAAAAATTAAAAAAGAACACATGCATCAAAACGCCATCGAAGCAGAAATTCTATGAATCGCAATTACAGAACTGTCCCTCAATACTGACCTATTTTTCTGGTCTGAGTTCTTCTTCGGCTCGGATACGATTACGACTCTCCGCCCTCTCTTCTGGAAAAAATTGAATTTTCATTTAAATTTTATTTACATTTTTAATTATTTTCCCTAGAAAAGAGACCATTTTTATCTCTAATTTTCCTTTTTTTTTGTGGATTCAATTGAGATTTCTAGGGTTTTATTTAATGTACGGCGAAGATTTAATGTCGTATGAATGGAGATTGCCTATAGCCTCTCCATCGCTCTTCAATCCCATCAGCAGTTGATCACTGCAATTATCATCACCCTCCTTTCCCTCCTTGCCGTCCGTTCATTCTTCAAGAGGCCCCACCACAAATCTAACGTAACCGGTACCGCCACGTCATCCGCTAAAAAGCAAGCCAGAGAAACCAGACCATCTTCCTCCTGCAACCATACTTCCAATTCTGCGGCGCTCCTTAACGGAGGTGCTGCTGGGCCGGCGGAGGAGGATATGGTGATGGCGGATGTTTCGAAGGTTGTGGCAGAGATGCAGAGCGGGGCGTCAATGATGGAACAGTTGGTCCCGGAGATTACAACCCACGCGCTTAGTTACTTGGATTATCCAAGCCTTTGTCGGCTTTCCATGACTAATTCGCTTATGAGAAAGGCAGCTAATGATGATAATGCCTGGAAAGCTCTTTATCACAAGGTACCCAATTTCCCCCTTTTTTTATTGCCTTGATTTAATTGAATATTTATTTCATGTATACTTACCTATTACTGGGGTTCTTAGCATAAATTTTCTGGCTTATTCTTTTTGCTTGCTAGGATTTTACTTTGGAGCAAGATACAGTAACACCTGTTCATGGGTGGAAGGCATACTATGCAGCTACAAGAGCCATTATGAATGTTAATACCGATTTCTTTAACATCATCAAAGATGGGTCTCTTTCATCTATGAGTCGTTTTTGGCTGAATGCGGATTATGTAAAGTGCATTCATGCGTCAGGGATTCTTTTTTCAGGGTATGAATATGTTGCTTACTTCAAGATCAGGATATGCTGTTCACTTCATTTTTGTTCTTATGTTGCCCGAAAGTTATAATGTTTCAGTATATAAGTTTTTGCTCGTATCTTGTTGCTTGAACATGGCACATCTTTTTAACCTTATGATTGGGTTAAGTTGCATGGACTTGCTGACCGGTTACATAGCATAGCCGATTGAGTGTTTGTGTAGTTAAGATGTTTCTCCGAAATGCTTTGATGATTCCAAGAATATTTGAAGATAGAGAAGAGCTTTTTTAATTTGTAGGGTGATTATAGGTTGTTTGTATGACCACAATGTTAATGGCTTGAGTCTTGGTTTCGGCATTGGAATGGTTTTACCAGCGTTTTGCTATTTGAACATAGTGAATGCCGTGCTTGGCATAGAAATGCTTTTGTCTTGACATATTTGTGCAATTTAACTGTGAGAAGAAAAGAGAAAAGGCCCCATGTTTTTTTTTATAAGTATGAGGCATATGTTAGAACAAAAGCATGTCACTTGTATGTAAATAGAATTTCGGAATAGACAAAAGATAATGTATTCAATCAATGCTGACAGTCATTTTTGTTATCCATTGCAGGTATAATGCTGTAATACAGAGTTGGCAGCATGCATTTAATTGGGAGCAAGGGGTTGATTTTCAGGTTAGAGATGTTCGAGCTCGGGTATTAACGAACATGGCTTGGGTTACTATGAAAACCTATGTTGACATGGATAACGGGGCATTTAACATGACTAACATCTTTGAGTTTCATCATGGACGGTGGTACCTTGTGGAACATCACAGCTCGGAGATGCTGGCCGATGGTGACATCGGACAACAAATTGTTCATTGATATCCAAAGATGAAAGAGTTATTAATACAATGGATAATTTTAGTAGTAGTAATATATTAGCAAAAGGCAAGATGCCTGGAAGTTTCTCTGGGATTTATTTCAAAGATCATTCTTTTTCTTCTTCTTTTTTTTTTTTTGTGGTAAATAGGTCCCTGTAACGTTTTAGTCCTTTTATTATTTGTTTTACTTTCTTAAGTATCATAATTTTGGCTGTATGTATTTATATATTCTTTTCAATTCTTTTTTCACATGAATGTATACATGTGAACTGAAGATGGGTTCACAAAGTTGCATGATAACGTTCCGGATAAAAAAAAAAAAAGAAAAAAAAAGAAGAAGCTCAAGGACCAACGGCTCTGAATGAATCAATATTTTGATTTAATATGAGGGTATGATTGAACTTTTCAGGGATGGAAAGTCAAAAGTAATTAATATAAAGGATATAGTTGTTAAGACTACCATCTAAGTTTCCTTGGTCTAGTGGTCAGGACATTGCACTCTGAATCCAGTAACCCGAGTTCAAATCTCGGTGGAACCTTTTACTTATAATTATTTTCTTCCAAGTCCATGGCTTCAAGCTTTATTTATGGCTTATGCAATGAAAATAAAGAACAGGTTAATCTCCATTGTTATGGCCCTCGTAGCAGGGTTTCATACTGAAAGCCATAATCAGCTTACAGCTGGTTAAAGCCTTTGTTTTTGGTTGTATAGGAGGGACAAATGCCCTAAACTACTTACTGAGCCACGTCATATATATGTAGGAAAAGCCACCCCCACGACATCAGCCATAAACTGGTGAACTGGTGGAGGGCCTTTGAATGATGAATACCTCTTTTCCAAATCATCTATACAGGAATTCAATTTCAATGTGTCTAATTCCCTTTTTTTTCCATGCACCATAGATAAATCTATATCTCATTTGCTAAGGATGAAGTTAGAGATTTTGTTTAGAGACTGAATTAAGGAGTTGTTTGGTGATTTCTAATGTTAATTTTTTAATGGAATATGATTAATTGGAATATTATTGTTAGAAAATTTACATAACATGTTTGACACGTTAACACTGTCCTAAAAATATAAGGTTACTTGATAGAATTATTCTTATTAAATAAAAATAAAAATATTAATATATTTTAATATTTATCAATAAAATTATTATTAATAAATATTTGAATTAGACATTTAATAATAATATTTTTAATGCTTTTGTTTATTAACAAATATTTGACTTAATCCGTACTGTATGATTTTCTCATGTTTTGATCAAATTTATTATATGAATATATTCATAAAAACAACTTGCATATTAACTCAAGATTTTGAAGATGTACAATTTGTAAATTTTTCCTTATTATATTGTAGGTATAAATTCAAATATATTCATAAATCATTTTAATACTAATTTTTAAATTAGTAGTTTGATTTAGATGTATGACATTTTTTCAATAGTGGCCAAATTTTTCATTTTTAACACAAATGAATTTTTATTTAAGCTTTATTAGGGTGACATGTCATATATCTTCCTTGATGAGAAAATTGGGCAATGAACTAGTTAAAAAAATAAAATTTAAGAGTAGGTGATGCCAATGTTGTTGTTGAGAGTAGAGGTGCTTATAGGTCGGGTTTGGATCAGGCCTAAGCATGATATTAACATATTTTATCTTTGTCCAAGCTCGGCCTGGCCGTAAATATGGGCCTAAAATTTTGCCCAAACCCTCTCATATTTGCAAAAAACTAACCCAAATCTTACCTATATTATTTTTAATCTTTAAAAAATAATATTTATATTATATTATTTTAATATTTAATAATTTTATACATTTTTTTTGAATTTTTTTATAGTCATCTTAACATTATTTTAATATTTACATTAGAATAGTATTATATATTTAATATAGGTTTAAATTTTTTAATGTGTTCTAAATTACATAATATATAAAAATAACATAATATAAAATATTATAAACTTAAAAATAGGTCGGGCTAGGCCGAGCTTGGGCATTAAATGTTCAAACCCAATCCCGACCTATATTTTAAACAGACCTAATTTTTTTGCTCAAACCCACTTTTTGGGCCTAATATTTTTTCCTAAACCCTTTCAAATTTCTGGCAAACCTTCAAACCTAGGCAGATAACTTAACCCATGAACAGGTCTAGTTGGAAGTAATGAGATGTCATTTATAAATAGGTTTGTTTTTCATACACTTACTTAATTGTACAAGTTGTTTTAAGTTTTCTATGCTAGAAAACAAAATTTACTTATAACAAAATAAAATATAGATATTTACCTTCTTTTTTTTTAAGTACTTTAAGATAATGAACTAAGTTGAAGAGACCAGATAACAACAGAACAAGCAAAAATTGTGGATTGTTTTGTGTGTGTTGAATACCATAAACCGGAATAGTATCAATAAAGGCTCATTTTTAAAATTATTTACAGAAATAAGCCGCTTCTAAAAATAATTACGGGTATAGATCGAAAATTCAAAAACACATTGACGTGGACCCATTTTCAGGGGATAACTTAAAAAAATGCGTGGATGCGCTTTTGCTCATACTCGGACTATATTTTCAAAAAAAGGTCATTTTTTAAAATATTACGAAGATAAACAAATTTTTTAAAAATTTACGAGAATAAGCCTTTATAAAGACCCAAAGTGGCAACGCCATCTTTTTAAAATTTTTTGGTGCTACCAATTAATGTAGAAATAAAACTTACAAAAAAATATTTATATAGACCCAAAGTCACATTTTCCTTTTTTTTTAAGTAATGTGGGATGTGAGATATGTGTATATATAAACTCATGAATAGGCTTGCAGTTTATTCCTAGACAATGTGGGATTCCTTCCTCTTTTAACTAACAAAATAATATTAACGGCTACACTATATTTTTATATATTTTTTACTTATAGAGTTTAAATTTTTTTTACAAAAAAATAACATTTGTTATATTATAAATAAAACTTTTAAACTCTATAAGTAAAAAAATATTTAAAAATATAAAATGAGTATAGTAAAATATTTAAAAAATTACTAATAGTTGAGTGATAATTTTGTAAGTTTTTATAATTCGATAGCCAAAAAATCCTAGTTAAATGACTACTAATGTAATTTAATCTAGATATAAAAATATGAAAAATATTTATTATATTTTATGTATATTATGTATTTCTATGAAAAAACTTATTCAACATAATTATATACTATGTTTAAATAGATTATCTATCTAGTCAAAATACATCTAAAATAAATTTATCAGCATTCATTAGGTGATGAAAATTAAATTAAAATTAAAATTAAAAAAATAAAGAGTATAGTAAATATTTTAAAAAATAAATATTTAAAAAGAGAGATCAATTTTTTAAAATTATAAAAAAAACTATTTGAATACCAAATACTCACCATTTATTTCTTAATCAAACATTCATAACATAAAATAAAATAAATACATAAATAAAATTAAAAGTATAACTTCTAAATTGAAATAATGGAAATTTATTTTAAAAATTAGAGTTGCATGGATATTAACTTCAAATATTTAAAATTGAATAGAAGATTACTGCATGTACAAGTTTCATTTATGCAATTTGTTCTTTTATTTTTTAATGGTCCTTTTGTATATGCGACCAATTCTAAAATGCAACAAGATTAAAGATCTCAAAAGATAATTTTATAATATGATAAAATCTTAACAAAATATATAAAAAAATAGAAATTGTTTTGTAAAAAAATTATAAAATATAGTGTAGCATTTAACCTTATGTTGTTAGTTAAAAGAGGAAGGAATCCCACATCGTCTAGAAACAAGTTGAAAACCTATTCATGAATCTATATATATACATATCTCACATCCCACATTGTTTAAGAAAATAAGGGAAATGAGATTTTAGGTCTATATAAAAATTCGTTTAGTAAGTTTTATTTCTATATTAATTGGTGGCACCAAAAAATAAAAGAAAAATAGTGCTGCCACTTTGGGTTTTTATAAAGGCTTATTCTTGTAAATTTTTAAAAAATTAGTTTATTTTTGTAATATATTTTTAAAAAATAACATTTTTTAAAATTTTAGTTCGAGCACAAGTAAAAGTGTGTTCACATCAATGCGCTTTTGCCTGACATAAGGAAAAAAGTGTTGACCTGAAAGTGTTTTTCTGGGTTATCATTGAAAACGCGTCCATATCAACACATTTTTAAATTTTTAGTCTATACCCATAATTATTTTTGAAACGGCTCATTTTCATAAATAATTTTAAAAATGGGCCTTTATTAGCACTATGCTCACCATAAACACAAATAAAAAATGTTAATTTTGTCCTAACAATTTCTTTTTACTTTCCATCTACATTGGAAAGTAATTTTTCCGAAAACCATCAAATGAATCACTTTCTATTGCTTAAATTTCTTAAAAAGTAATAAATTTTCATCAAATCACACGCCTTCTAAGAGTAAAGTGAAAATGATCTTAAGATTGGATATATATATATCATTATAATATATATTATTTGAATAAAAATTAAGTTGTTAAACCAAATTATTTGTTTAATTTGATAGTTTAGTCAGTTTTTTTAATTTTAAATTTAGATAAACCTGATTTTTTTTTAAATTTAAGAGTTTAATTTTTTTATTCATTGTGTGCATAGAAAAAAATATTCCTAAGTTTATATATCTAATTAATCTAAAAGTGCTACCAATTTATTGCATTAAATTAAAAATTTTACTAGGACTAATTGAAAACTTTTGGAAGGTCAAAAATAATTTTACATATTTTTTAAGTAAATAGAAAAAGGTAACTTAAAATTTTTAAAATATTTAGTTCAGTGTCTCGAAATTTATAGTCTTGTTTCAAGATATGATGCCATTGTCTCCAGATTTCAAATTTTGATAAGTCTCATATTTAGAGTTATTTTAATATAGTTTTTATAGTACTTTAGGATGTAATTTTAGCATTTAGATTAATTTTTAGTATATTTTATAAAATTTTGGATTAATTATATTTTATTTTATTTTTATCATTTTTAGAGTTAGTTCGGATTTACTTGTCATTTTCTTCCTTACATTGTAGGCTTCGGATGAAGAATAGAAGGCTTGGCGCAAAGAGTAAAAAGTAGTGAAGAGAAGTGTAACACCCCTATCCCGTAACCGTCGCCGGAATAGGTAAGGGGTATTACCGGACTTGTAACTCATGTCAGAACAGTAAAATTTTGAACTTTTTCTGGAAATAAAGATCATTCATTTAAATAAGTACTAAGCACAGCCAGGGATAAAATTTAAACTTCTCTAAGTAAACATTCGAAAGATGCCATTTTCGCATGGCTTATATACATTAACCAAAAATATTCTTCCGCCACTAGTCTATTCTATATATGCCATAAGATAATCCAAAACGTAGCAGTACCAAACAATGGATAGTGATAGTGTGACTAGTTGCTGATGATCCCCGAGCCTGTAGCTTCCAAATGAGATCTATAAAACAGAGGAAACAGAGTAAACGGAGTAAGCATTACAATGCTTAGTAAGTTTTAAGCAGTGTCAACAGATAACAATCAAATTATAACATAGTTGTTCGTATTTTTATTTCACTCTTCCTTCGGGCATACCATCCCTTTACCGAATATGCACATCTCATCATATACAATAGGCAGATAAACTTTCACATAAAAGTGAGCTCATGTGACATAGATATATCGTATGATTTCACATAACCTCTCACACTGATCCGATGTCACATAATCATAGGAATAGTCTCATAGATTGCTCTCGTATGCTTCACATAACTACCTTATGATTTAGTGCAAATCAAGCTCACATATAAACTTGGAGTACATACCTGTTTAACCTTTCGCATTGAATATATTTATAAGCAATTCTTATTACGAAGTCTTACCCGGACATAATCTCCACACGAAGTTATCGGGTCTTACCCGGACAAAATCCCCACACGTAGTCATCGGGTCTTACCCGGACAAAATCCCCACACGTAGTCATCGGGTCTTTAGAGCTCGGATATAGTACGAGCACGAAGCTTACGGACATTAATCAGTGATAATATTCTCGCATAAAGCCTGCGGGGTTTTAACCCGGATATAGTACTAACACAAATGCCCTTCGGGACTTATCACATTTATACACTTTCACATCCATCACGTTGGCCACTCGGCCCTGTCACATATATACACTTTCACATTCATCACATCGGCCATTAGGCCTTATCACATATATACACTTTCACATTCATCACATCGGCCATTAGGCCTTATCACATATATACACTTTCACATTCATCACATCGGCCATTAGGCCTTATCACATATATATACACATCACAATTATCCAAATATACTTCACATACCACATATACTTTCACGTATACATACTGTCTTGGCTGGATCTACATCTATCATTTTCCAATATCACAATTTAGAATTCACGTATGGGTTTAATCAATAGCTTATGAGCAACTAAAACAAGTTTATCAAGGTTTACAACACAATCTCAAATTCAGCACAAGCTGTTTTTCCTGAGCAATAGTCACTAAATTATTTATAACTGGAGCCACAAAACTCCAAATCACTTTCCGTTAATTTTTCCTGAATATAGACTCGTATATCTTCCATCCATAAAATTTCCAGAATTTTAGGTTTGGCCAATCAATACCAGATTTTTCTTAAAGTTTCCCTTGTTTCACTGTTTGACTAATCTGACCACTCTTCACTACGAATCAAATTTCTCATTTTACAGAATTCAAAATGTGTTTTATTTGATTTCATTTGAAACTAGACTCATTAAGGAGTCTAAGCATATAAATTTTATCTTATAACCATTTTTGTACAATTTATAATGATTTTCTAAAAACAGAACAGAGGATTACAGTGTCATTCTGCGCTGTCTCACACAACTTTAAGTATCTCATTCTCAGAAATTCCTTTGCTTTCACGGTTTCTTTTATAAGAAACTAGACTCATTAAGCTTTAATTTCATGTCTCATTCAGCCTCTAATTCAAATCCATAAATTTATGGTGATTTTCTAAAGTCACGTTACTGCTGCTGTCCTAAGCAGACTATTTCAAATTACCCTTAAATTCCCAAGCTCAAACACTTAAGAACTTACCATTTGAGCTTAGAACATATCATGGCCACATCATATCTTATTAAATCAACTCATCATGTCCTATTATAATTGAATTTACTCAATGTTTAATCACTTAAAACTTACCTCGGATGTTATCGAATTATCACGAATCGACTATTCAGCTACTTTCTCTTTCCCTTATCCGAAATTTGTGCCCCTTTTTGTCCTTGAGCTTAATTAAACAAATTCAACTTATCACATCTCTATTATTCAAAAAAAATCACATTCGGCACATTTAAAAAAACATTGATAAGTCTCAAAATACAAGCAACACTTATCAAAGTCATGTAATTTACGCACTTTACAAGGCACTACTACATTTATAATCTTACTTTCATACAACCATTCTTCTTTGACCGAATGCTTCCACACTCATGTCTTCATTAACAACCTCTGAAACTACAATTTATTCACATCCTTATTTATGTTACATTCGGCTATCATAATAAAAATATATAAATAGTTACACAATAACCACTTTAGCCTAAAGTCATTTTAGCATACAATGCACAAACATTATACCACCACCATTAAATACATGACATAACCGAATCAACAAAATCATGAGCAACGTGTCAAATATAATTCACACTTATCATTACACTTTGGTCAATTTATCAAAATCATTAATAACCATCATTTGATGAAATCACCATAACCAACTTAACAATATAAACAAGCCATTTAAACCCCCAATTTATCAACTTTGACAAGTTTAAAACTCACCTAATGACTAATTACAAATTAAAGCTTCAAGCAATCAAATTTAACTCATCAAGAACTTGGCCGAATACACATTCTTTGACCAAAATCGAAATTCAACGTGGGGTTTATAAGGGATTGCATCTAGCTCATAAATTAAGTTCACAATTTCCTATTCATATGAAATTTAACCTCATGGAGTCTATTAAGTACTCTTAATCCCTTTTCTAACAACAAATTTCAAACATAGGATTTTCTATACAAAACCGTACATGCTTCCATAAAAAAAATCTAAGAGAATAACTCATGGTTTAAGATAGAACTAAGATACAAACTCAATTTCACAAGTTTTCAAAAAAAATGACATAAACTCATACCTTAGAATCAATCTATGCTAATGGCCAAATGTGTCTCAAGCTTTTTTTTTTTCCCCTTCTTTCTCTTTTCTACTCACGGCAATGGAGAAGAAGAAAAAGATGAACCAACTTTGTTTTTATCACCCATTTCTTTTAATATATGTTCATATTTCATATTATTTATTCATTTAACATTTAGTTTATTAATATAAAAGGCATATATTTTGTATCCCATACTCCTTATTTTATTGTTCCTAACATCCATCACTAACATAACATGTTTGTGACATGTTTCCACTCATAGCATGGCCGGCCACTATGCCTTAATTTGGGTAAATTGACATGCAAACCCATCATTTTCACAATATGCATTAATAGGCCACTTTGCAATTGCCTAGCACATTTCTAAATTTTCTCACATAAGTCCTATTTGATAAAATTCACTTACAATTAACAAAATTCAAACATGAAATTTTCACACATGCACATGTACATATAATGAGCATCAATTATGACGGTTAATTATTTTTATGACTCGGTTTAGTGGTCCCGAAACCACTTCCCAACTAGGGTCAAATTAGGGGTGTCACAAGAAGTTTTCTGCTCTATCGAATTTCAGTGCGGTAAAGCACAATCTTCAATTTTAGACTTTCAAACAGCAAGCAATTCGCTCCACCCCAAGTCTACATTCAGTGGAGCAGAACTATTAAAACCTCAAAAATAAAGAGTGGCGTGATTTTAAGAGAAAAAGGAGGGAAACAGAAAAAAATCAACTTGGAGGCCAAGAAACAATTCTCTCATACTAAGGGCAAGTTGTCAAGCTTACAAAAACGAGAAGGAAAAGAGATCCGAAGAGCTCGATATTAATTCGAGAATTATTCTCTCTAGATTATTTCTTTTTAATTTTTCTCAATGCAAGGTTGTTTTGAATCTCTTCTTGTGTTGTTTTCTCAAATCATTATGAACTAAACTCTATCTTCTCGGAATGATGATAAATTTTATTTTTAGTTAATTAATTATTTTCTTTTCAATTGTATTGATTTCTATTAATTAATTATTTAGTCTTGTGTTTATTTAATCTGGTTGCCTGATCACCAAGTTGCATTAATTTGATAATCTTGTTTTGTCTTGTAAGAGAAAATTAAGGTTTAGATCTAGACTAATAGATTAGGATTAACTTTAGTAGCGATGATGAACAAGTTAATTTATAGTTAGGATAAGAATATACCTAATGACCTAATCAATCTAATAGGTTCGTTTGTAATGACTTTGCCCAACTTTCTTAGCATAGGAATGTAGCTAGTGGAAAAGGGGGGATTAACTTAGCTAGATACTAGAAGGGTCTTTTTAATGCCTTTGAATCCTGGGTTAGTAATTACATGGATTGAACAATTGAACAATAGATTAACTAACTAGAATAGGTGAAGTTAGAGTTCCAAGATCTTAAAAATTGATTGAGAAACTTAGTAATTTTCATTATTTTAGTTTAATAGAATTTTCATAATTTTCCTACTTTAATTTTAGTAGTAATTAAAATCGATTTTTTTGATTTGGATTAGATAAAATTGAATAGTTGATATTTAGAAACTTAGAATTTGGTCATCGTGGGAATGATATCTTTTTATCACTTTATTATTTAATTCGACACATGTACTTGCTTAATGAATTTTCGCTATTCAAACTTCGAAGCAAAAATAGTGAAATAGAGGAGGCATATGCTGAGACATAGCTTCATTGTCTCGAGACATGCCCTATGTAACACACCAAACTCGACCTGGACTTTATGGCCTAATCTGGCGATGTCACATGATAGTGCTTTTTAAATCATACTTGACGAGTAAAAATCGTTCCAGTTACTTAATCTTTGTTATGATTAAAACATATCTCTTTTTCGCGAAAGCTTTGAAAACAAACTATTTTAGGAAAATCCGTAATTAATTCCGAAAACCTTAGTTTATAAGAAAAATCGTTTGTTTTTAGTGAAAGCAGAGTTGTGATCATGCTTGTCAAAAATAAAACATCAACAGGATAAAAATGAGTTAAAACCAGATAGTCCAAAGTCCCAGAAATTACAAAGTAAAACCCAAATTAAAAGAGGAAACAGATAACTAAGAAGAACTTCATTAACATAGTACGAAATCGTGGTGGTCACCGCCGAGTCCCCCGCTACTCCGATCCGTCTATTGCTGGGGATTACCTACACAGATTAAACAAAAAAGGGTGAGTTTTCGTAAACTCAGTGTGTAATCCCCACAGAAATCACACATACAGAATACACATTAGGTGTCATATATAAACAATCTGGAGCCGGAGCCCTTTTACAGAATAGGTTAGGGCCTTAGCCCATTAGATACAGAATCAGATACAACTTAGGGCCTTAGTCCATGTTAGATACAGAATGCAAACAAAATATCAGAATCCTACCCACCAACCTCTACACACTATCTCCATCCAACCCTACACACCATGTGGGGATAAAATCGACCTACCATTCCGTACACACCATGCTGTACCAAAATGCGGCACATAATCATATAATTGCGGCTGAACTGCCAGATATCAGGCTTTAGAGCCTTTCAGAATACTTCTTTCAAATAACATCATCCCACCCTGATGCAATGCAACATACAAAAATGACATGCTAATATGCAATTTATCAGATCATACATTTAGTTCGGTTATCGCAGTTCATACTCGATATAGAAATCAGACAGTTAGAATACTCAATGAGGGGTCTAAGTAGTGCTTACCGACCCTATGGTAGGTCTACAGTCGACTTAGGTGACCCGTGCAACCTTATAGATCATTTCAGAAAAATGGGCTCGCACGCCCATGTGGCTTGGCAGTGTGGATCACACGGCCTGGCCCAGAATCCCACACACCTGTGTGGGCCCACAAGCTCGTGTGGCCCACACGGCCCAATTAGTTAAGCTTGTGTGTCACACACGGCCTCATCCGTCCATCAAACGGTGGTGTCATGCGCGCACGGCTTGGCTCATCGATCACATGCCCGTGTACTGCCACACAGCCTACCACACGGGTGACCACATGCCCAAGTGGCGTCGACAGATTTATATTTTAGCTTTCACCGGTTCTCATTTTCTCTATTTTTGGGTACACACCTAGAATTATTAGAAGCTAATCCGAACTCCGAGCACTCCCAAACATAAATATTGATAAATATATATTTGATTAATCACTTAAAAATTGAATTCATCTAACCCCAAAACAAGGTAACCATCTTTTGAGTGATAACCTATTACCTTCTATCGATTAGCAAAAATTCCACGCCCTTAGATCATCGATGAGCGATAGCCAGCCCTGCGATGAACCCTTAATCACCAAACGAATCCTTAGTAACCTATTAATTAATTAATTAAAACATAAAAATGCACCTTTAACTTATCGAACGTGCAACCGATTGAAGAACAACAAAAACAATTGAAAAGGGAAGACCAAAACAAAAAAGAAGAGAAAAATAATGGGATTTTTGGCAGCAAAAGAAAAGAAAATAGGAGAGTCTTTTGGAAACAGAGAGAAATTTCGGTAATGGAAAATAAAGTAAAATCCTAATAACTCCCTAATCCCCCAATTTACTCCCCCATTTTCCCACTCAAACTCCACTATTTAGAATCCAATTTTACTCAAACACTCCCACGGCCTCTAGCAAAAACAATTCCCTTGCTGCACAGAGATTTGAACTCCAGACCTCTAATAACTTAACACCCAACTTAACCACCAAACCAGTAGGCCCATTCTGTTATATTTTTACACACTTTTCCTTTAATAAACTACTGACCAGAGATAGGAATTTATTCATATAAAAACAAGGATTCTGCCTAAGCCAATGCTTGAACTTGGGACCTCTCAACCACACCCAGAACACTTAACCTTTGAAGGAGACAGATATTTGTCTGTCATATATGCACAAAAACAAACACATAAATTTTGGGGCGTTACAACTCTATCCCCTAAAAGAAAATTTTAAACTCTATCTCCTAAAAGAAAATTTTGACCTCGAAATTTTACCTGATTAGAACAAATGAGGATACTACTGACGCATCGAATCCTCCGGCTTCCAAGTAGCCTCCTCAGTTCTATGATTCCGCCACAGCACCTTTACCAAGGGAATAGATTTCCTTCGTTGAACCTTAATGTAGCGATCTAAAATCTAAACCAACTCCTCCTCAAACGTCAGATCTGGCCTAACCTCAATCTCCTCCACAGAAACAATATGCGAAGGATCAAAGTGGTAGCATCTCAACATAGAGACATGAAACACGTCATGAATCCGATTCAACTCTAGAGGTAGCTCTAACTGGTAGGCAATTGGCCCTACACATTTCAGAATCCTGTACGGCTCGATAAATCTAAGGCTTAGCTTACTCTTGTGACCGAACCTCAGAACCTTTTTCCATGGAGAAACGTTGAGAAAAATGAAATCTCCTATCGAATACTCGATATCCTTTTTCTTCAGATCAGCGTAGGACTTCTGCCTATTAGATGCCACTTTTAGTTGATCCCGAATTAACCGAATCTTGTCCTCAGTCTCAGAAGCCAATTCCGGACCTAGTACACGTCGTTCAACCAACTCAGTCCAGCACAAGAGAGTGCGACACTTACGACCATACAAGGCCTCCTAAGGTGCCATATGTATACTTGACTGGTAGCTGTTATTGTAGGTGAACTCCACTAATGACAAGTACTCCTTCCAACTGCCTCGAAAATTGACAACACAACTCCTCAACATGTCTTCCAGTATCTGAATCACCCTCTCCGACTGATTGTCTGTCTGAGGATGAAAAAGTAGTACTGAAGTCTAACCTTGAACCTAGAGCCTCGTGTAACTTCTTTTAGAATCGAGACGTGAAACGAAGATCCCTATCAGAGATGATCGAGACATGTATCCCATATAGTCTCACTATTTCTGACGTGTAGAACTTAGCCAATTTTTGTAGAGAGAAGTCTGTCTTAACTAGGATGAAGTAAGTAGATTTGGTCAATCGATCTACGATGACCCAGACAGAATCCTTCTTAGTGGGTGATAGAGGCAACCCACTAACAAAGTCCATCATTACTCGCTCCCATTTTCATAACTGTATCTTTACAGGCTGTAGCAGACCCGAAGGTAGCTGATGCTCAGTCTTAACCTGCTGACAAGTCAAACAGCAAGCAACGAAGTTAGTAACTTTACGCTTCAACCTTGGCCACCAGTACAACTCTTGATCTCGGTACATTTTATTCCTGTCGGGAGGTATAGTATAAGGACTACTATACGCCTCCTTCAGAATCGATAGTCTCAAATCCCCATCATTCGATACACAAATCCGACCACAGAAACACAGTACCTTACCATTGTTAATCCCAAAATCAGTAGTAACACCACTCTCAACATGACGAAAATGCAACTCAAGAGCCTTATCCCCCATCTACTTATCTCTGATCTAATCAATCCATGTCGGTTTAACCTGAAGTTCTTCTAACTCCCATCGTCGAAAAGACTAAGTCGAGCCAACATTGCCCTCAGATCGGTTATGGCTCTAAGGCTCAACGCATCGGCCACCTCATTGGCCTTACTAGGATGGTACTCGATAGTTCAGTCGTAATCCTTAAGCAGTTCAACCCATCTACGCTGCCTAAGATTTAACTCCTTTTGAGTGAGGAGATACTTAAGGTTCTTATAATTAGTATAATTAGTACACTTCTCACCCTACAGATAGTGCCTCCAGACTTTCAGAGCGAAAACTACCGCTGCTAACTCCAAATCATGCATCGGATAATTAGCTTCATAAATCTTGAGCTGTTGAGACGCATAAGCAACAACCTTTCCGTCTTGCATCAGAAAACAACCCAAACCCACATGTGACACATCATTGTATACCACGAAATCTTTACTGGGCTCAGGCTGTATCAGAATCGGAGCCTACATCAGAATAGTTTTGAGCTTATCAAAGCTCTCCTACTGTGCAACAGTTCAAACGAAAGGAACTCCCTTACACAGAAGCTTAGTTATCGAGTTGCGATCAAGGAAAACCCTTCTACGAAGCGTTGATAATACCCTACCAGCCTTAGAAAGCTATATATTTCTGACATATTCCTTAGCTGTTTCCAACTCAACATAGCCTCAATCTTACGAGGGTCGACATGAATCCCCTCACCCGAAACCACATGTCCCAAAAAGGTTACTTCTCGGAGCCAAAACTCATACTTACTGAACTTTGCAAACAATTGTTTCTCACGAAGAGTCTGTAGTACCACTCTGAGATGCTCATCGTGTTCATCCTCAGTCTTAGAATACACTAAGATGTCATCGATGAATACCACTACAAACTGATGTAGTTAGGGCTGGATTACTCGGTTCATCAAATCCATAAATGCCACTGGTGCATTAGTCACTCCAAATGGCATGACTAGGAACTCTTAATGTCCATAACGAATCTTAAATGCCATCTTATGCACATCGGCCTCCTTAACTCTCAACTGATGATATCCAGATCGCAGATCAATTTTAGAAAACACAGAGGCCTCTCTGAATGGGTCGAATAAGTTATCAATCATCGAAAGTGGGTACTTATTCTTGATCGTTAGCTTGTTCAACTGGAGGTAGTCGATACACATCCTTATTGTCCCATCTTTCTTCTTTACAAATAGAACCGGTACTGCCCATAGAGACATACTGGGAAAAATAAAACCACGTTCTAATAGTTCTTGAATTTAAGCCTTAAGCTCCGTGAACTCCTTTGGTGTCATTCGGTAAGGGACGATAAATAACGGAGCTGTATCCAAAATCAATTCAATCCCAAACTCTACCTCACAGCTTGGAAGCAACCCCGGTAGTTCCTCAAGAAAAACATCTGGAAAGTCCCTTACGGTTCTGATGTCCTTAACCGAAGAGTCCCCAGAACCAGAAATACTGACGTAGGCCAAGAATGCGTCACACCCTTTCCTCACTAACTTTTCTACTACCAACACAGAAATCACATTTTTCAGATAGTCATGTCGTTCCCCAATCACGACTACCTCATTGTCCTCCTCGGTCTCAAGACAACTCTTTTCGTCACATAATCCAGACTCACCAGGGGTTTAACCAACCAGTCTATCCCCAGAATCAGTTGAACTTCCCAAACGGAAGCTCCATTAGATCAGCCAGAAATATTGCCCCTTTGACCTCTAGCGGAACATCTCTATACAATCTACTAACCCAGACAGATTGCCCAAAAGGACTTAACATAGTTACCTCACTATCAGTACTCTCGACTGGAATCCTCAATGTCTTTGATACAAAACTAGCTACATATGAGTGTGTAGAGCCTATGTCTACCAGTGCAAGATAAGGTACATTAAATATTAAAAACATACCCGTGATGACGTCCGAAGTATCTCTGTCTTTACGACGACGAGCAGTATAGACTAAAACAGGCTGCCTCGCCTCAGTCGATCTAGCACCTCTACCCGGTGCTCTCTGTCTTCGGCCCATGCTGTTAACACCCCTGGCCTGACCTCGGCCCTTAAATGGCTACTAAACTACTCTCGGTGGCTGCGCAGTACCAGTACCTGTAGCTTGCATCTGATCGATTCTCAGTGGACAATCTCTGACACAATGCTTAGTAAAGCCACATCTTAAACAAGCCCCAGTAGTCCTCCAACATTTTCCCGGATGGCGTCTACCACTGTAACACCCCAAACCCGGCCTGAAAGTTTGGCTCGAATCTGGCGTGTCACATTGAAGTGTTTCTCGAAAACCATGTTTCCATTAAAAACCCTTCTTAATAATTAAAAACTTATACCCTTTTTAAACCTTGTTTGAAAACCTCAGCTGAATAACATTCTTAACAACTTTCTAAAAACCTTGGCAATTGCAGAAGCTTAATTTAAAAACAATTGCGGATACGTGATGTTTTGAACAACAGTAGTTGCTTTGGAAAACCGTGTTCGAATACTAACAATTATAACAACAATAAATAAAATTCCAAATTTGAAATCCAGAAAATTACAATGGCTTTACTACAACCCACATAAAAACATTTAAAAGTAATAATCAAAACTGTAACATAAACAGTGTGTGTAGCTTCCTTCGAGCCCATTGCAGCTTCGATCCGTCTAAGGCTGGAAATTACCTGAAAGGTTAATAAACGGGGTGAGTTTATGAAAACTCAGTGTGAAATCCCCTGCTATATAAAAGGAACAGTCAGTCATATAAAAGAATTAACAGTCTGGCCCCAACCCTACTTACAGTTTCAGTATCAATTGGGCCTTAGCCCATTATAACAGACAGTACCAGATAGGCTTTAGCCCATTATAGAATAAGAAACATTATCAGAACTAGAATCAAAATGAGAATCAAAATCAAACCATAGAATCAAATTTAGAATGAAGCCCATAGGCCCATAACAGATATAGAACATATATTTCATCTATGTAGAAAACCCAACCCATGTCCAGCCGTATACAACCCCGTACCAACCTTACACCATGTGGGGAGACAACTCGACCCACCCATCCGCTACACACCACAGAATTTGCAGCATGGCTGCCAGAACTGATATTATGACAGAGTCACCAGATACAGATATTGTGGTAGAGCCACCAGAATCAGATAATGTGACAAAGCCACTTAACAAAATACATGGCACAAAGCCATCGATAACGGGTCTATAATCGGCACGAAGCCACAATATCGATACGAAGCCCACAATAACGGCACACAACCTTTGGTAACATGACCGGCACTCAGCTATTGATAACGGGTCTATAATCGGCACGAAGCCTACAATAACGGCACACAGCCTTCGGTAACATGACCGGCACTCAGCCATTGATAACGGGTCTATAATCAGCACGAAGCCTACAATAACCGCACACAGCCTTCGGTAACATGATTGGCACTCAGCCATCGATCGGTCAACAGATATTGTGACAAAGTCACCAGATACAGATATTGTGGTAGAGCCACCAGAACAGATATTTGTGGCATAGCCACCAGGACGCTTCCTCCATCAATATAACCCATATCCCATGCAACAGATATACATGTCATGGCAAACAACATACAGAATCAGAATATCATGCCCATATTTGAATCAAACAATCACAGTCAAGTCATTCATATCACCAACATATATTCACAGTCAAATCCGTCAACCACACAGTCTAAGTCAATCACTTGCCCACAAGAGCAAAACAATCATTTAACACCCTACGGGTAAAATGGTAATTTTACCCCACAAGGGTATCTCGGTAATTCTACCCTATAGGGGTATTTCAGTAATTCTACCCTACAGGGGTATTTTAGTAATTCTACCCTACAGGGGTATTTCAGGAATTCTACCCTACAGGGGATTTCGATATTTCTACCCTACAAGGGTATTTCAGTAATTCTACCCTACAGGGGTATTTCGGTATTTCTACCCTACAGGGGTATTTCAGTAATTCTACCCTACAGGGGTATTTCGATGTTTCTACCTTACAAGGGTATTTCGGTATTTCTATCCTATAGGGGTATTTCAGTAATTCTACCCTACAAGGGTATTTCGGTATTTCTACCCTACAAGGGTATTTCAGTATTTCTACCCTACAAGGGTATTTCGATAATTCTACCCCATAGGGGTATTTCAATAATTCTACCCTACAGGGGTATTTCGGTAATTCTACCCTACAGGGGTATTTCAATAATTCTACCATACAAGGGTATTTCGATAATTCTACCCTACAAGGGTATTTTAGTAATTCTACCCTATAGGGGTATTGCAGTAATTATACCCTACAGGGGTATTTCAGTAATTTACCCTACAGGGGTATTTCAGTAATTCTACATTACAGGGGTATTTCGGTAATTCTACCCTATAAGGGTATTTCAGTAATTCTACCCTAGAAGGGTATTTCAGTAATTTTATAAATCGAGGGTATTTCAGTAATTTTACAATCAATGGTATTTTGGTAATTTTACAAATCGAGGATATTTGGGTAATTTTATAAACCGGGGGTACTTTGGTAATTTTACAAGTCGAGGGTATTTTAGTAATTTTACAAATCGAAGGTATTTTAGTAATTTTGCAAACTGAGGGTATTTCGGTAATTTTACAAATCGAGGGTATTTTAGTAATTTTATAATCGACGATATTTCGGTAATTTTATAAACCGAGGGTACTTTGGTAATTTTACAATTGGGGTATTTCAGTAATTTGGTAAATTAAAATATTCTAAACAGGGATAACAATACGAATGGGCCAAAGCCCTTCTCGGCCCAAATGGGCCCACCCGCTCGTGTGACCCTTTTAGCCCAAATCTAGCCACAGATATGAGATTCACCTAGTCTAGTTCAATATTTACTACACAATCAAACAACTTATCCAATTGGGTCTATAGGCCCATTGGGCCTACATGGCCCCTTTCGGCCCATCGTGGTCCGAAGTAGCCATCCTACAGCTAGAGTAGTGAGAAATACACACTTGATAGGAGACTGGAGTTAATCAGCGCTCCAAGCACTCTTAGTCGACGCCCAACCCAAACAAGCACGCCATAAAGCGAAAGGGATCAGCCAAGAAAGGTACCTTTACTCTCCTCATGGTTCTCTCTATTTAAAGCCAGCTTGGTATCCACTCTTATGTTAGCTTCCCGATGTGGGATCCCTCCATCATCAGAGTTTAAATTCAACACCAACTCTTGCCGCCCCTTGTTAGCAAAATAAATGCTCTTTGATTGCCATGAGTTTCGAACCCTGGACCTCCTTTCCAACTCTATGACACCACCTTCCTGCCTCTTATGTGGTGCTACTTTGCCACTAGACCACAAGGATTTTTGTGGCACAATTTCCTCACCAATATTCTTAAGGCCTACCTACTACACCTAGGGTTTGATTCACCTTAAACCAAAATTTTTGCTAGAGTCCAGATTTGAACCCAAGACTTCTCCAACACTTCTCAGTACACTTAACCACTAAAATAAGCCTTCATTAATGAAATTTACATGCGCAAAAGATATTATAAGCTACCTTCAACCGCACCCATGCTCAAGGCCCAAAACTTCTAGGCCCAAATTCAAGGTGTTACAACCACAGTGCCCACAAAGTACCACACCAGTAGGTGCAAGAGGAGGCCCAACTTTAATAGGCCCATAAGCTCTGACCTTTTTCTTAAGCCTCACCCCAGAACTCGAGGGCTCCAATTCCCTCTTATTCTTTCCTTTCTCTCGGTTTTGGCACTCAGCGTGCTTAACCTTCTCGACAATCTTCGCCTTTTCAACTAAAGCAGAAAAATCACGCTCCCTCGTGGAGCTATCAGAACTCGCAAACTATCCCTGAGACCTTTCTCGAAGTATACACAACGCTCATACTCGGTCGCTACCATGCTTCGTGCATACTGGCTTAATCTAAAAAATTTGGTCTCATACTCGGCCACTGTACAGTCCCTTTGGGTGAGATTAAGAAACTCCCTTTCCTCGCGTCAATGTAATTGGCCCCCACATACTTACTCTGGAAAGCTGTTTTAAAGTAATCCCAAGTCAATCGGTCAGGCTGAGTGCCTTCCTTAACCGTCAGCCACCACTGATATGCTTCATCGCTAAGCAAAAAAACAAGCCCCTTCAGTTTCTGTTCAGATGTAAAATCCAAAACATTCACGATCTTCTCCGTAGCCTCCATCCAATATTCAGCCATGTTAGGGGCGAATCTACTAACGCCTCTGGATAACTCAGCCCCATTGGACAGAAGTCATTTCGTAACTGACCCTCGGTCCTTAGCTCTAGTATTGGGCCCAACGACCTTCTTCAGAATCTATAGCATAGCTTGGGACAGTGCATCGTCCCCAGTCACACGATCATAAGACCCAGTCTCTTTAGCAGGTAAGACTACAGATTAGGTAGATTAGGTAGATTTCCAGATGATGAAGACCTAGCTCGAGCCCCTCTACGACCTCTACCACAGCCTCTTGTACCTCGTCCGTGAGTACCTCGTGTGCTAATAGTATATTACGAGTTTATTTGTATTAACAGTTTTATGCATTAGTTACAGCTCCGATATTTATTAGCAGATGTTTTATGCAAGGCAGTATCAAAGTTCAAAATTCATTATCGCGAATCACAGTTTTACTACAGATTTCAGTTTACACTACCCAGGGTGTTTTCAGTATAGCATACTACCTAATGTTGCTTTAAAGAGTACCAGTAGTATTTTCAAATAAATCTTAACAAAGTTTCAGAACACTTACAAGATCGGCGCCGAAGACTCACTCGGTCTACCACATTCTCAGTCAAAATATTTTAACCTATTGAAAATCATTTCTTGAAAACCAAATTTAAAACCCAATCAAAAGCCGAGTTTTGCAACTAGACTCTGATATCACTAAATGTAACACCCCAAACCCGGCCTGGACGTTATGGCCGAATCTGGCGATGTCACATGATAGTACTTTTGAAATCGTACTTGACGAGTAAAAATCATTTCAGTTACTTAATCTTTGTTATGATTAAAACGTATCTCTTTTTTGCTGAAGCTTTGAAAGCAAACTAATTTATGAAAACCCGTAATTAATTTCGAAAACCTTAGTTTATAAGAAAAATAGTTTATTTTTAGTGAAAGCAGAGTTTTGATCATGCTTTCAAAAATAAAACATCAACAGTATAAAACCGAGTTAAAACTAGATAGTCTAAAGTCCCAGAAATTACAAAGTAAAACCCATATTAAAAGAGGAAACAAATAACTAAGAAAAATTGCATTAACATAGTACAAAATCGTGGTGGTCACCGCTGAGTCCCTCACTGCTCCGATCCGTCTATTACTTGGGATTACCTACACAGATTAAATAGAAAAGGGTGAGTTTTCGCAAAGTCGGTGTCTAATCCCCACAGAAATCACACATACAGAATACACATCAGGTGTTATATATAAATAGTCTGGGGCCAAAGCCCTTTTATAGAATCGATTAGGGCCTTAGCCCAACAGATACAGAATCAGATACAACTTAGGGCATTAGCCCATACAGATACAGAATGCAGACAGAATATCAGAATCCTACCTACCAGCCTCTACACACCATCTCCGTCCAACCCTACACACCATTTGGGGATAAAATCGACCCACCCATCCCTACACACTATGCTGTACTGAAATGTGGCATATAATCAGATAATTGCAGCTGAGCTGCCAAATATCAGGCTTTAGAGCCTTTCAGAATACTTCCTCCAAATAACATCATCCCACCCCAATACAATGCAACATACAAAAATGACATGCTAATATGCAATTTATCAGATCATACATTCAGTTCGGTTATTGCAGTTCATGCTCGATACAAAAATCAAACAGTTAGAATACTCAATGAGGGGTCTAAGTAGCGCTTACCGACCCTATGGTATGTCCACAGTTGACTTGAGTGACAGTGCAACCTTACAGATTATTTCAAAAAAATGGGCTCACACACCCATGTGGCCTTCCCGTGTGGGCTTACACGTCTATGTGGCCTGCCCGTATGGGCTTACACGCCCATGTAGCCCATACGGCCCAAATTGACCTTAGCCGTATGGATCACATGGCCTGGCCTGGCCTAGAATCCCGCACATCTATATGCGCCCACATGGCCCAATTGGTCAAGCCCGTGTGTCCCACATGGCCTCATCCAGCCATCACACAACTGTGTCATGCGTGCACGACCGGGCTCATCGATCACATGCTCGTTTACTGCCACACGGACTACCACATGGGCAACCATACGCTAGTGTGGCGTCGACAGATCGTTTTTCAGCTTTTATTGATTCTCATTTTCTGTGTTTTCGAGTACACACATGGAATCATTAGAAGCTAATCCAAACTCTGAGCACTCTCAAACCTAAATATTGATAAATATATATTCAATTAATCACTTAGAAACTGAATTCATCTAACCCTAAAATAAGGTAACCATCTTTCGAGTGGTAAGCTATTACCTTCTATCGATTAAAAAAAATTCCACGCCCTTAGAACGTCGATGAGCGATAACCAACCCTTCGATGAGCCCCTAATCACTAAACGAATCCTTAATAACTAATCAATCAATTAATTAAAATAAAAAAATGCACCTTTAACTTATCAAACGTGCAACCGATTGAAGAACAATAGAAACGATTGAAAAGGGAAGACGAAAATAGAAAAGAAGGGGAAAATAATGGAATTTTCGGCAGCAAAAGAAGAGAAATCGTTGGAGTCTTTTGGGAAGAGAGAGAAATTTCAGTAATGGAAAATAAAATAAAATCCAAATCGCTCCTAATCCCCCAATTTACTCCCCCACTTGCCCACTCAAACTCCACTACTCAGAATCCAATTTTACTCAAACACTCCCACGGCATCTAGCAAAAACAATTCCCTTGTTCGCACAGAGATTCGAACTCCAGACCTCTAATAACTTAACACCCAACTTAATCACTAGACCAGCAGGCCTATTCTGTTATATTTTTACACACTTTTACTTATAAACCTACTGACCAGAGATAGGGATTTATTCATATAAAAACAAGGATTTTTCCCAAGCCAATGCTTGAACTTGAGACCTCTCAGCCACACCCAGAACACTTAACTACTGGAGCAGATAGATATTTGTGTGTTACACATGCTTAAAAACAAACACATAAATTTTGGGGCATTACACTCTACATTTTGATATTTTACCCATGGGTTTGTAAATTGGCCCTGTTTTTACTGGCCCTAACCCTGAACTTTATATGTATACCCCATTAATATCTTGTTTATGCATTTAATGTTTTATTTGCTCATTAATTAATTTCCATGCTTACTTAATTCTTGCTTCGATGTTATGAATTATCTTTATCCAAGCTACTTCGGCAACTGATGTGGCATCTTCTATTCGAATGTTTGACTAGGTCGGGTGTAAGGTGTTACATCGAGGGTCCTCCCTACCCCTAACTACATCCTTGCTCTATTAGTAATGAAGCTAGCAATCCAACAACCTATATTTTCGACAACTATCTCGACACCAATAATCTTTGTTGTTGATTCCAATTTCTATTAGCATTCAACTTGAACCAGCTAGTTTTTCCCAACTCTACAACAAGACTCTCTTAAGCCTAAAATAATCATTGGCAGCACTAACACTTGTATGTTCATTTATATTCTTTCAAGTAAATTGAATTTTAGAGTCACGAGGTGTGGCTTTTTTAGCTAAACAATATTCATTTCTCCATTTTCATAATTTCCAACAAGTTACCGTGAAGAATAAGCTCTAGTTCCAAATGTCCTACATTGTTCCTTTACAAGAAATGATATCAAATGCCACCACTCATTAATAGATAAAAAGATAAAAAGATAAAAAGAATACCAAGCCCTACACCAAAAAAATTTACTCTAAACATTTAGAACGACTCCATGGTCTAACAAAATATGAATGATGTTCCTTTAGTAAGTCTATAAAAAGGCGCAACTCTCATTATTTGTAAAGCCTTTCATTTTTCTGTTAGGTTCTAAGAAAAGATTCCATTGGTTGTCTCTCCCCATGTTAAAATATCATTCCTTTCTTGATTAAGTTGAAAGGGTATTGCTTGAATCCACCCTACCATTTCTTTTAAGAAAAAACTTTGATAAGCCTTAATCATTCCAACCTCTTCCAGCATGAAAGTCTTTCACTAATATACTCGATTGCTCAAACGTTAAGTCTTGATTACACCTATATATAAGAGAAGCATTAGGAGTCCACTTATCTAGGTAAAAATGGATTATGATATTTAATTAACCATACTAAGTATAGACCTAATTAACCATACTAAGTATAGACTAAGGCAAGTTAAAGTGTAAAGAACCCAATCAATAATTCTTGAATGATTTGTGTTGAAATTACTATCAATAAAGTAACAAGAAACAAAGTTTGAAGATTGTTAGAATTAAATGACCCGAATCCTTATTTAAATAAAATACAGTGGTAAAATAAAATAAACGTAAAATTCATATAGAACTACACTACTTTTATTTTATTTTAGAATAAGGTTTTTTAAACCTTGTTAAACTCTATCTATTTTATATTGATTACAATAAGGTGTTTCAATCTTACTAGAATATGGCTTTACAAGCCTATAAATAGACATAGTCTATTCTTCTCGTAATTAATTCAAATTTGACATAGTGAATTTTCTTCTCCTCTGCTCCTAATTTATTTTCTAAAAGGATTTTCATGTAAAAATCTGTGTGTTCTTTATTTATTTTATTTTATTTTCATAAATTGGTACCAGAGTTTCTGGGTAGTTCATCTCGATTATGGTAATGACATCTTTGAAGTATGAAATTTCGTTGTTGGATCGCAACACCAGATTTACATTGTGGCAGATTAAGATGCAATCAGTTCTTGTGTAGATGGATTTGGAGGATGCCCTACTAGGGATAGATAAGATTCCTTCGACATTAATAGATGAAGAGAAGAAGAGTAAGGATTGAAAGACATTAACACAATTACATCTGCATTTATGCAACAAAATTTTACAGGATATGATGAAGGAGAAGATCGCTGTTCCATTATGGAAGAGGCTAGAACAAATATGTATATCGAAAACTCTAACAAGTAAGTTGCATATGAAGCAGCGTCTTTATGCTCATCGGTTGGAGGAAGGTGCGTCTGTACACGAACATTTAACAGTGTTTAAAGAAATTCTCTCAAACTTGGAGGCCATGGAGGTTCAGTATGATAAGGAAGATCTAGGGTTGATTCTACTTTGATCGTTGCCTCCATCTTATTCAACCTTTAGAGACACGATTTTATATAGTCGCGAGTCTCTTACAGTTGATGAGGTATATGATTCTTTGAGCTTGTATGATAAGATGAAACATCTTGTGGTTAAACCCTACTCTTAGGGAGAGGGTTTCATTGTTGGTGGGAGACAAGATCGGAATGTTGATGATGATCGTGGAAGGACACAGGAACAGAATCTTCGTGGTAAATCTAAGGGTAGATCGAAGTCTTCAAACAGAGGTAAAACTTGTAACTTCTGCAAGAAGAAAGGGCACATTAAATCTTAGTGTTATAAGCTACAGAACAAGATTAAAAGGGAGGTTGCAAATAAAAAGGGAAAACAACCAGAAAATTTTGGTGAAGCTGATATTGTAGAAGACTACAGCGATGGTGAACTTTTAGTCGCTTCTATCAACAATTCTAAAGTGAGCGAGGAGTGGTTACTTGATTCAGGCTGCACCTTCCACATGAGTCCCAACCGGGATTGGTTTACAACTTACGAAACAGTGTCTGAATGTGTTGTTTTGATTGGAGATATGTAAAATCGCAGGTGTTGGAACAATTAAAGTTAAGATGTTTGATGGAGTTGTCAGAACACTTAGTGATGTACGACATGTTCCAAAATTGAAAAGAAATTTAATTTAGTTGAGTACTCTTGATTCAAAAGGGTACAGATACATAGCTGAAAGTGAAATTTTAAAGATTTCCAAATGTTCCCTTGTTGTAATGAAAGGGCAGAGAAAGATACCAAGTTATATGTTTTGCAGGGTTCTACTGTTACTGGTGATGCAGCTGTCGCTTCCTCTTCCTTGTCAGATGATCATATTACTAAAATTTGACATATGCGACTAGGGCATATGAGTGAGAATGGCATGGCAGAATTGAGCAAAAAAGGACTTGTAACAGCCTAATTTTTAGTGGTGTCGAAACAGTGATTCGAGATCACTAAATCCGACAAATGAGTAGGAAATATTATTAATTTAGTGAGTATAAGTTAAATGTGAAGTTAGGAAAAATTTTGAAATAGTGAAATGTACAAAAAATATATATATATTAAAATAATTAGAATTGAAAATGAGGTATCGAGACCTTGAGAATTTTAAATCGAGCCATAAATATTTTTATAAATATTTATGGAGTGTTAATAAGTTAGTATTAAAGTTTCGTCAAGAAATTTTAAAGTACTGATAGCTAATTGAACAAAAAAGACTAAATTATATCAAATGCAAAATTGTAGGAAATGATTAAATAGCTTAAATGATAAAAGAAAGAGGGTTTAAAAGGCAAATAGACCCAAGGTCTATTTGGGCTGGACGGCAAGAGCATGAAATCACCAAGAAAATAAGGGCAAAATTGGAAAATTACAAAATTTACTTAATAAAGCTAGGACTAAAATGGAATTATCTAGATTTCTCTTTATTTTTCTGCATTCTCATCAGCAAAAACACCATGGAAGAGTTCCCTTAAGCTGGTTTTTCATATTTTTACTGCAAGTAAGTTCAATTCTTGATTATTTCTTGAAATTTTTGTGTTTTTGTGACTTTTACAACTAGGTCCATTTGTTGAATTCATTAGTTCTTGATTCTATGAAAGAAATTGAAAGTTTCTATGAATATGTGATGGAAGTATATGATGATTTGATATAGAATTAGAGCTTTAAATTGTCTATATGCTGATTTTATTGAAAGAATTGAATAGAAAGTGAATGTTTGGGACCTAAATTGTAAAACAGTTTGAAGTTAGAGTTTTATGTGGAAATTCTGAATTTCAATAGTTATGAAATAACTTATAATGTCTAGGAAAAGTATTAATTGAGAAAATTAGTTTAATTGAGGGGTTAATTAATTAAGGACTGAATTGTATGAACTGTGAAATTTGGGGCAAAATGAAAATCAACATTTTGTACTAAAATAGTTTTGGACAGTAGCAATAGTCTAACTTTGAAAAATCTCCAAAAATTGTAGAAATCTAATTAGAGGATGAACAAAATATGAAATTAAAGCTTATTGAGTCTAGTTTCTTATAGAAGAAATGGTGTAAGCAATGGAACTGTAAATCATGACATATAATAAGTTTTGTGAGACAATGTCAGAATGATTTCGGGTTCCCCTGTTCTGACTTTGGAAAATCATAAAAAATTGGATAAAAATAATTAAGGGATAAAATTTATATTTTTAAAATCCTTAAAGAGTATATTTTCAATATAAATAAGTGGGAACATCATCCGAATCTCGTACGATGAGATAATTAATTCTTAGTGAAGAAGGGTCGGAACTGTCAAACAGCAAAACAGGGGAAACTTTAAAGAATAAAATGTACTTATTGGCTAAACCAAAAATTCTAAAAATTTTATGGTAATAAAATAAGTAAGTCTAGTTTTATGGAAAATTAGCAGATCTTAATTTTGAGTTCTGTAGCTTAAGATATAAATAATTTAGTGACTATAATGCAAATGGATAGTTTTGAATATACATAAGTAAATAGTGAAATTATTGATAATGTTAGTTGTTGCATGTTATATAAATTAAGGATGTGGAATGGAGAGGAGGAGGAGGAAAATATGTATGAATATTCAGCTAGCATGGCTAATTTGTATGTTTTAGGCTTATGGACTAAATTGAATAAAAGTAAAATTTTATGGGTAATTTTGTAAAAAAAAGTTAGAAATGACCAATTTGCATGAAATGGATTATTTTATTATTTAAATTACAAAATTAAATGAAATTATTAATTTAGCTCAAGATTAGGGAAAAACATATTTTAAGGATTAAATTGAAAAGTGTTGAAATTATGGAAAATTCTGATATTTTATAGAATTCATAGGTTGTTATCAATTTGTGTGAGAATAACGGCTGGAAATAAAGATTAAATTGCAATAATTTTATTTTATTTTAACCTAAGGATGAAATCATCATTAATTAAAAGTTTCGGGGTAAAATGATAATTTTGTTTAGAGCATTAGTTGAATGTATTAGAACATGAAATAAATGAAAACGACGATCAAATTTCTTTATAAAGATCCGGATGACTTGAATATGAGACTTGAACGTGGAAAAGAAAAGATATCGGATTAATGAAATATCTGATAAATGAATCGGTAACTCCGGTAATGCTCCGTAACTTATTCCGGTGACGGATTTGGGGTTAGGGGCGTTACAAGACTTCTTGATGGGCAGGGAATTTTCAAACTGAAGTTCTGTGAGCACTGTGTTTTTGGGAAGCAAAAGAGAGTTCGATTCACCAGAGGAATCCATAACACGAAGGAAACATTGGAGTATATTCATTCTGATTTGTGGGGGCCATCCAAAGTGCCTTCGAGAGGTGGAGCTAATTATATGCTAACTTTGATTGATGATATTTCCAGAAAAGTTTGGGCGTTCTTCCTGAAGCAGAAAAGCATGTGTTCTCCGCATTTAAGTCTTGGAAAATTATGAATGAAAAACAGATGGGAAAACAAATAAAATACCTCCGCACAGACAATGGCTAGAGTTCTGTTCTGATGATTTTAATAGACTGTGCAAGTCAGAAGGGATCGTGAGACATTTGACAGTTTGTCATACTCTATAGCAAAATGGTGTTGCAGAACGAATGTACAGAATGATCATGGAGAAGGTTTGATGTATGTTGTCAAATGCCAACTTACCAAAGTCGTTTTGGGCAGAAGCAGCCTCTACTGCATGTTTTTTGATCAACCGATCTCCATCCGTTGCCATTGAGAAAAAGACTCCACAAGAGGTATGGTCTGGTAATGCTGCTAATTATTCTGACTTAAAGATCTTTGGGTGTCCTGTGTATGTTCATGTTGATAATGGAAAATTGGAACCGAGATTCATTAAATGTGTTTTTCTTGGTTATAAAGCCTGTGTAAAAGGGTATAAGTTATGGTGTCCTGAAAATAAAAAAGTAGTGATTAGCAGAGATGTCGTTTTTGATGAAACTGCTATGCTACCTAACTTATCTCTTAAAGACTCTTCCAATAAAGAAAATCAAAAGCAGGTAGAGCATCAGATTAATACAGAGTCAACTCCTCAAGCTAGTACAAAAATTGAGAATAGAGTTGCTTCTTCACCACAATCTCTATTGCCAAAAATAAAACTAGAAGAAAAATTAAACCTCCAAAGAAGTATGCCGAGGTTGATCTAATTGCTTATGCTTTAAATGTAGCTGAAGATATAGACGCAAACCGAGAGCCATCTAATTATTCTAAGGTAATTAGATGTGAAGACTTAGAAAAGTGGATGTTTGCTATGCAAGAGGAGATGAAATCACTTCACAAAAACATAATATGGGATCTTGTGAAACTTCTTAAAGGTAAAAAGGCTGTTCGTTGTAAATAGGTATTTGAAAAGAAAAAAGAGACTCCAAGAGTTGAAGAACCCAGATATAAAGCAAGGCTTATTGCAAAGGGTTACAGTCAAATTCCAGAAGTGGACTTCACAGATGTGTTCTCCCCAGTTCTGAAGCATAGTTCGATTCGAGCTTTACTTGGTATTGTGGCCATGCATGATTTGGAACTTGAGCAGTTAGATGTAAAAAATGCATTTTTTCATGGAGAACTTGAGGAGGACATTTACATGCAACAACCAGAGGGTTTTACAGTCTTAGAAAAAGTGGACTATGTTTGCTTGCTAAAAAAGTCCCTTTACGATTTGAAACAGTCACCAAGACAGTGGTATAAGAGGTTTGATTCCTTTATGACTTTCTCATGATTTTAAAAGAAGTAGTTTTGACAGTTGTGTTTATTTTAAGAAAAATAGTGATGGTTCTTTCGTGTATCTACTTCTTTATATTGATGACATGTTGATAGCAGCAAAAGATAAAGGAGAGATAAGAAAGGTCAAAGCCCAACTAAGTGAAGAATTTGAGATAAAAGATTTGGGACCAGCAAAGAAGATACTTGGTATGGAGATTCTCAGAGATAGAAAAGAAAGTAAAATTGTACCTAAGTCAGAAGGGGTACATTGAGAAAGTTCTTTGTAGGTTCAATATGCTTGTAGGTTCAATATACAGAATGCTAAGCCTGTTAGTACTCCTTTAGCAGCCCATTCAGACTTTCATCGGCTTTGTCTCCACAATGAGATGATGAGATTGAGTGTAATACCCCTACCCGTCTTCATTGCCGGAATAGGGTACAAAGTATTACCGGAGTTTACGAATTAATTTTTTTTAACTCAATATAACCCTTTTATAGATATCTAACCTTCCCTGAAATTTTAAACAAAAAAAATCCACATCAACCAATCCAATTCAACATATTTTCAAGATAAATTCATGCATATTTATAAAATAACGTCATCAAATACCCAAAACCAGGTTTGTTAACCATACTAATCGCTAACTTTACATTCATTTCACGTTAACATTTACTTTATTAGCTTATACATGCCATTGATTTCCAAAATAAAGTTTCTTTATATACCGAAATCCTGAGGTTGATAGTGTGATGTGTCTCTGACCAAATCTGACCTCCGAGCTCTTAACACTACAAAATAGGGGAAAATGAAACAGTGTAAGCACTTTGTGCTTAGTAAGCTCATGTAACAAGAATTATACTTACCTAATATTTTCAATACAATACAATAAACATTCCTATATCCATTCAATGCATTATTACCCTAACATGCACAAACTCAACATTCAAGTTAGTACAATAATTTCCATGTACCAATAATATATACTATGATTGATGAGCTCATCAATACATGATTTCCATTTCCTTATATTTTTTTCATATTTATCCCATTGAATTTCTTGGAATATTCGATGGATTTTCAGAGGTACACTTTTAGCGTACATTCCCGGGTTCGTCAATTCACATTCATGTGCGCACATTTCCATTTCAAAGAGCACACTCCTGTGAACCTCATCCTTACAGCAGGATTACCAGTCCAGGCTAAATCCCTTGTAATATAAACTCATAGAGTATTGTCGGGATTACCAGTCCAGGCTAAATCCCCTGCAACGACAATTACTCTAATGAGCTTGGATCTGAATTACCGGTCCAGGCTAAATTCAGAACCTAATTCGGATTACCCGTCCGGGCTAAATCTATTTTACACATATTCTTCGGGAGGTCTATATCAGGATAGGATCACTCGTCCGGGCTAGATCCTTTTTATCGTTAATTCTTTTTCAGAGATCCATCGAATTTTCCTTTCATTCAAACGAGATTTCTTTCCATTTTATCAAATATATCAATGTTTCATTAATTTTCATACAATGAACATTCAAATCATATTCACATCAATAACATACAATCTCAAGCAACTTAAGAATATAATTCAAGTTACACGAACTTACCTTGATACTTGTTCGTGTACAAAAATCTACTAATCCTGAACTTTTTCCTTTCCTCGATCTAGCTTCGTATTTGAATCTTCTGGATTTGGTGCAAAAATTATGAAATACCAGCTTAGAGAACCTTCCTATGGCATTTTTAGCTGCTGGAATTGAAGAGAAATGAAGAGAAATCTAAATATTTCCTATTTAATCCTAGCTTTATTTAGTTAATTTTGCAATATTCCAATTTTGCCCTTAATTTATCAATTTTCCTGCTGATTTCATGCCCTTGCCGTCCAGCCATAATAAATTTTGGTTCTAATTGCCTTTTAAATCCTTTCTCATTAGACTCTTAAGCTATTTAATCATTCTAGCAACTTTTACACCTATTACAATTTAGTCCTTTTCATTTAATTGACTACCCAAAAGGAAATTTTAATACCACATTACTAACATTTCATAAATATTTATAAAATTATTTTCGACTCGGTTTTACGAGATAGAGGTCTCGATACCTTATTTTTACCCAATTTCTTCAATAATTTCTTTTTCTAACTAACCACTAAATCGGTAAAATTTTTCTATCAATATTTTCATACGATTTTCCTATCATATCAATTTTCATGCAAAGATATTGAAATAAATTTCTCTTTAAATCGGATTTGTGGTTACGAAACCACTGTTCCGATAACTTTGAATTTAGGCCATTACAACTCTCCCCCATTTAAGGATTTTCGTCCTCGAAAATCTTACCAGTAAAGAGATTTGGGTATTGTTTCCTCATTGCCTCCTCCGGTTCCCATGTCGCTTCCTCAATCCCGTGCTTTTGCCACAATACTTTCACCAAATTTATATTTTTATTTCTAAGCTCTTTTGTCTCTCGTGCCAATATCTTGACCGGTTCTTCACTTGAAGTCATATCCGGTTGAATCTCCGCTTCTTTCGGAGAAATAACATGTGAAGGATCTGATCGATATCGTCGTAACATAGATACATGAAAAACATTATGGATTCTATCAAGTTCTGGTGGTAATGCCAATCGATAAGCGACCGGTCCAATTCTTTCTATGGTTTCATATGGCCCGATAAATCTTGGACTCAGTTTACCCTTTCGACCGAATCGGAGGACTTTCTATCAAGGAGACACTTTCAGGAATACCCTGTCACCAACTTGAAATTCAATCTCTTTTCGTTTAAGGTTGGCATATGATTTTTGACGATCGGAAGCTGCTTTTAGACTATCTCGAATAACCTTTACTTTTTCTTCTGTTTCCCGGATCAAATCAACCCCATGTATCTTCCTTTCACTGAGCTTTGTCCAATATAACGGTGCTCTACATTTTCTACCATACAAAGCTTCATACGGAGCCATTTTAATACTCGACTGATAACTATTATTGTAAGCAAATTCAAACAAAGGTAGATACCTCTCCCAATTACCTTCAAACTCTAGCATACAACATCGGAGCATATCTTCCAATACTTGAATTACACGCTCAGATTTTCCATCTGTCTGAGGATGAAATGTAGTGCTGAAATACCACTGAGTACCCAAGGCTTCTTGCAATTTGTCCCAGAAACGAGATGTAAATCGGGGATCTCTATCTGATATAATAGATACAAGCACTCCATGTAGCTTGACAATCTCAGATATGTATAGTTCAGCTAATTTATCTAAAGAATAATCCATACGTACCGGAATAAAGTGAGCTGACTTTGTCAATCGGTCAATAATCACCCAAATAGCGTCTTTTTTCCTCGGAGACAAAGGTAACCCCGATACAAAATCCATAGTGATTCTTTCCCGTTTCCATTCCGGTATAGTAATTGGCTGAAGTAACCCTGAAGGTACTTGATGTTCAGCTTTAACTTGCTGACATATTAAACACCTTGATACAAACTCAGAGATATCATGTTTCATTCCCGACCACTAGTACATCTTTTTTAGATCATTATACATTTTATTACTCCCTGAATGTACAGACATAGTACCGCTGTGAGCCTCGCGTAGAATCTTCTATATGAGCTCTGAATTCTGAGGTACACATACCCTACCTCTGAATAATAAACAACCATCAGAACCAATCTGAAATTCAAAATCATTACCTGACTCACACTGTGCCCGTTTAACTTGTAACTTCTCATCATTCTTCTGAGTTTCACATATTTGCTGTAAAAATGTCGGTTTAGCTCTTAATTCTTCTAAGATTGAACCATCATCAGTCAATGACAACCGGGTATTCATAGCTCGTAAAACAAACAAAGATTTCCAGCTCAAAGCATCAGCTACAACTTTAGCTTTACCCGGATGGTAATCAATAATCAAATCATAATCCTTTATCAGTTCAAGCCACCTGCACTGTCTCAAAATCAAATCTTTCTATGTCATCAAATATTTCAAGCTTTTATGATCAGTATAAATATGACATTTCTCACTGTACAAGTAATGCCACCATATCTTCAGTGCAAATACAATAGCAGCTAATTCAAGATCATGTACTGGGTAATTTCTTTCATGTGGTTTAAGTTGTCTTGAAGCATAGGCTATTACTTTACCTTCTTGCATTAAGACACAACCTAAACCATTTAATGAGGCATCACTATAAATAACAAATTCCTTACCTGGTTCAGGCTGCATTAATACAGGTGCTTTCATTAGTAGATCTTTCAATCGGTTGAAACTCTGCTAACATTCATCAGTCCACTCGAACTTTACATCTTTCTGCAATAATCGATGTCACCAGAGAAGCTATCATAGAGAATCCCTGTACAAGTCTCTGATAATAAGCAACTAAACCCAAGAAACTTCTAATTTTAGATACATTCTTTGGTGGATTCCAATTGACAATAGCTGAGATTTTACTTGGATCTATCCTGATGCCTTCGGCAGATACAATGTGTCCAAGAAAACCCACTTCTCAGAGCCAAAATTCACATTTACTGAATTTAGCATATAACTGCTTCTCTCACAGAATTTGCAACACAATTCTCAAATGTTCTGCATGTTCTTCTTTATCCCGAGAATAAACCAAAATACCATCAATGAATACTACTACAAATCTATCTAAGTACGGTCTGAATATCCGGTTCATCAAATCCATGAATACTGCAGGTGCATTAGTTAGCCCAAACAGCATAACCAGAAACTCATAATGTCCGTACTTGGTTCTGAAGGCTTTTTTTGGCACATCTGACTCCTTTACCCGTAGCTGATAATAACCCGATCGAAGATCAAACTTTGAAAACACAGTAGCACCTTTCAGTTGATCAAATAAATCATCAATTCGGGGTAATAGATACTTATTCTTTATGGTTACTTTATTAAGCTACCGGTAGTCGATACACAATCTCAAAGACCCGTCTTTCTTTTTCACAAACAAAACCAGAGCACCCTAAAGTGAATGACTCGGTCAAATAAAACCCCTATCAACAAGCTCTTGCAACTGTGTCTTTAACTCTTTTAATTCTGTAGGAGCCATCTGGTACGGAGCTATGAAAATTGGAGTAGTTCCCGAAATCAAATCTATAGAAAATTCCACTTCTCTTTCTGGTGGCAATCCTGGTAATTCCTCTGGAAACACATCGAAAAATTCACATACCACTAGAATTGCCTGTATTTTTGACTCAGATACTTTGGTGTTGAGTACATAAGCCAAGTAAGCATCATACCCCTTTTTGACATACCTCTGTGCTGCCATTACTGAAATCATATCAGATAACCCCTCTGTCTGATCAGATTTAACCTGGAGCAACTCACCATTCTGACATTTTAGCACAATATATTTTTGTCTACAATTTAGTACCACATCATGCTGGGTTAACCAATCCATGCCCAATATCACGTTAAATTCATCAAATGGCAGTAACATCAAATCAGCCGGGAAACAATAATCTTTTACCATCAGTGGACAATTTTTACAAATTTTATCCACCAACACAGACTGACCCAGGGGGTTCGAGACTTTAACCACAAATTCAGTAGGTTCAATAGATAAATTTTTAACAATTGCAAGTTTAACAGATATATACGAATGCATAGAACCAGGATCAATCAATGCAGTAATATCAGTATCAAGTAAAGAAAATGTACCAGTAATAACATCGGGTGCTGAGGGATCTTCTCTGGCACGAATGGCATATGTCCTAGTAGGTGCTCGTGCCTCAGACCTGCCTGCAATATCTTTCGTAGCTCCTCGGCTACCACTAACATTACCAGATGGTCGAGGTGGTTTGCTCCTCGAAACTGGATTACTTAGCTTCGATATCTGCTCAGCTTCTTTTTCACCTCTTTTTAGACAATCTCTAAGGAAATGGTCGAAAGAACCACATCAGTAACAAGCCCCACTCTTAAATCGGCATTCACCAAAATGGATTTTATTACAGTACTGACATCTCGGCTTAAGGGTACCAACACTGTCAACACTGATAACTGATGGAGTGGAAGGTCTTGGATTAGTGTGTTGAGAACCTCGCTCTCTACCCGAATACCCAGTGGCTGAGGTAGAACGATTCTGGTACTTCTTCAATTTCTTTGGAGCAAAAAACTGGGATTTTTCCATCAGTCTTTTACTAAAAATTTGAGCTTCTCTCTCAGCCTGTTTCTTTTCTTTGCTCAATTATTCTACTTTATAAGCTCTCTCTGCCAATGTAGCAAACTCTCAAATTTCAAGAATTCTGATCAGTAGCTTAATGTCTTCATTCAACCCTTATTCGAATCGTTTGCACATTTCAGCTTCTGACTGTACCCATTCTCGAGCATATATACTTAATCGAACAAATTCTCTTTCATACTTAGATACCGATCTATTCCCTGTTTCAGCTCAAAAAATTCTTTTCTTTTCTGGTCAAGGAACCTCTGACTGATATATTTCTTTCTGAACTCGGTCTGAAAGAATTCCCATGTAATTTCTTCTTTCAGAACAACTGAAGCTTTAGTATTTCACCAATGGTAACCTGTATCTTTTAGCAGTGAGACGGCACATTTCAGACATTCTTCTGGTGTACAAGATAATTCCTCTAAAACTCGAGTAGTGTTTTCTAACCAGAATTCAGCCCGTTCGGAATCATCATCAACTGCTGCTCGAAATTCTTCGGCCCCATATTTTTGAATTTTATCTACTGGAGCTTTCCCTTTTCTGACACATTCAGTACCTATACCCTGTGGGATCTCGAAAACCGGTGGAGGAGCAGGAGGGGGAGCTTGAACTTGCTGCACTGCAGGGTTAGTTCTTAAGTATTGACTAAACCATTCATTTATCATTTGAAAGAAGGCTGTTTTTACCTCCTCCCCTGGACCCTCTGTCTCGAGCCTTCTACTGCTAGTTTCTTCTCTTTGTACTGAAGCTGGAGCATGACTCCCAACTTCCTCAGATTGAGCTCGGTCGGATGACATTACTATAAGCAAAACACATTTTAAATGGTCAGGAGATATCACACTATCAATAATTTAAATGGCATGTATAGCTAATCCGGTATTTGCTACATCGGTCCTAGAACCGGCTAAACCGTAGCTCTGATACCAATAAATGTAATACCCCTATACGTATTCATTTCTAGAATAGGGTACGAAGTATTACCGGAGTTTACGAATTTAATTTTTTTAAACTCAATATAACCCTTTTATAGATATCTAACCTTCCCTGAAATTTTAAACCAAAAACAATCCACATCAACCAATCCAATTCAACATATTTTCAAGATAAATTCATGCATATTTATAAAATAACGTCATCAAATACCCAAAACCAGGTTTGTTAACCATACTAATCGCTAACTTTACATTCATTTCACGTTAACATTTACTTTATTAGCTTATACATGCCATTGATTTCCAAAATAAAGTTTCTTTATATACCGAAATCCTGAGGTTGATAGTGTGATGTGTCTCTGACCAAATCTGACCTCCGAGCTCTTAACACTACAAAATAGGGGAAAATGAAATAGTGTAAGCACTTTGTGCTTAGTAAGCTCATGTAACAAGAATTATACTTACCTAATATTTTCAATACAATACAATAAACATTCCTATATCCATTCAATGCATTATTACCCTAACATGCACAAACTCAACATTCAAGTTAGTACAATAATTTCCATGTACCAATAATATATACTATGATTGATGAGTTCATCAATACATGATTTCCATTTCCTTATATATTTTTTTCATATTTATCCCGTTGAATTTCTTGGAATATTCGATGGATTTTCAGAGGTACATTTTTAATCTACATTCCCGGGTCCGTCAATTCACATTCATGTGCGTACATTTCCATTTCAGAGAGCACACTCCTGCGAACCTCATCCTTACAGCGGGATTACCAATCCAGGCTAAATCCCCTGTAATATAAACTCATAGAGTATTGTCGGGATTACCAGTCCAGGCTAAATCCCCTGCAACGACAATTACTCTAATGAGCTTGGATCTGAATTACCAGTCCAGGCTAAATTTAGACCCTAATTCAGATTACCCGTCCAGGCTAAATCCATTTTACACATATTCTTCGGGAGGGCTATATCAGGATAGGATCATCCGTCCGGGCTAGATCCTTTTTACCGTCAATTCCTTTTCAGAGATCCATCGAATTTTCCTTTCATTCAAACGGGATTTCTTCCCATTTTATCAAATATATTAATGTTTCATTAATTTTCATACAATGAACATTCAAATCATATTCACATCAATAACATACAATCTCAAGCAACTTAAGAATATAATTCAAGTTACACGAACTTACCTTGATACTTGTTCGTGTACGAAAATCTACTAATCCTGAACTTTTTCCTTTCCTCGATCTAGCTTCGTATTTGAATCTTCTGGATTTGGTGCAAAAATTATGAAATTCCAGCTTAGAAAACCCTCCTATGGCATTTTTAGCTGCTGGAATTGAAGAGAAATGAAGAGAAATCTAGATATTTCCTATTTAGTCCTAGCTTTATTTAGTTAATTTTGCAATATTCCAATTTTGCCCTTAATTTATCAATTTTCCTACTGATTTCATGCCCTTGCCGTCCAGCCATAATAAATTTTGGGTTTAATTGCCTTTTAAATCCTTTCTCATTAGACTCTTAAGCTATTTAATCATTCTAGCAACTTTTACACCTATTACAATTTAGTCCTTTTCATTTAATTTACTACCCAAAAGGAAATTTTAATACCACATTACTAACATTTCATAAATATTTATAAAATTATTTTCGACTCGGTTTTACGAGATAGAGGTCCCGATACCTTGTTTTTACCCAATTTCTTCAATAATTTCTTTTTCTAACTAACCACTAAATCGGTAAAATTTTTCTATCAATATTTTCATACGATTCTCCTATCATATCAATTTTCATGCAAAAATATTGAAATAAATTTATCTTTAAATCGGATTTGTGGTTACGAAACCACTATTCGGATAACTTTGAATTTAGGCCATTATATTGAGTACATGTCACATGTTCCATACTCTAGTGCAGTGGGATCTCTCATGTATGCTATGGTTTTTTCACGTCCAGATTTATCATATGTAGTCAATGTAGTTAGCAGATACATGGCGAATCCTTGTAAAGAACATTGGAAAGTAGTTCAGTAGATTTTAAGATACTTACAAGGTACTATTAATGTCTGCTTACAGTTTGGAAGAACTAGAGATAGAGTCATTGGGTTTGTTGATGCTGGTTTTGCTGGAGACCTTGATAGAATAAGATCTCTCACAGGTTATGTCTTTATAATCGGAGGTTGTGAAATCAGTTGGAAAGCCACTTTGCAAACTATAGTCGCTTTGTCTACCATTGAAGCTGATCACATGGCAATTACTGTAGCTTGTAAAGAAGCAATTTGGTTGAAGGGGCTCTTTAGTGAACTCAATGAAGACCTTCAAATCAGTACAGTATTTTGTAACAGTTAGAGTGCAATCTTCCTTACAAAAGATCAAATGTTTCATGAGAGAACAAAACACATTGATGTTCGGTATCATTTTGTTCGTGATATTATTGCTCGTGGTGATATTATTGTGAGCAAAATTAGTACTCATGAAAATCCTACAGATATGATGACTAAGTCACTTCTTATAACCAATTTTAAGCATTACTTAGACTTGGTTGGTGTTCATTGTTGAAGTTAAACCCTTAAGGGGTTTTATGGAAAATATGGAGAACTTGTTCGTTGAGAGTTCGCGATGAAGAACTTGTTCATTGAGAATTTGCGTCAAGGTGGAGATTGTTAGAATTAAATGATCCGAATCCTTATTTAAATAACATACAGTGGTAAAATAAAATAAAAGTAAAATTCATATATAGCTACACTTCTTTTATTTTATTTTAGAATAAGGTTTTTTAAACCTTATTAAACTCCATCTATTTTATATTGATTAGAATAAGGTGTTTCAATCTTACTAGAATATCGCTTTACAAGACTAAAAATAGACATAGTCTATTCCTCTTGTAGTTAATTCAAATTTGACATAGTGAATTTTCTTCTCCTCTACCCGTAGTTTTTTTCCCGAAAGGGTTTCCATGAAAAAATATATGTTCTTTATTTTATTTTATTTTATTTTATTTTCAAGAAGATAAAGAAAACTCCATTGGTAAATTTATTGAAATAAATTGAGCAATTTACATCTTAATGGGTAGCCATGCTCATTATTTATAAGCAAGTCTAAAAGAAATCAAACAGAAAACAAAGTCTGAATCCTAAGAGAATTCGACTATGCCATAGTTTTTACTAGAATTACCAAGCGAATTTCTTGAATAATAAGAAACTAAAAATCTAAAAATTTAATCAAACAAAATTTCTAAAGAAAACTTATCTTTTTGAAGAAGAAAAAATTTGGAAAGTGCAATCGTTTTACTAATATAAGCTGTCGAATACAAGGCTATCCAAGATCTCCTAATTAATCTTGAACTATTCTAAATTGCTTAAGATGACGGGAGCAAGTAAAACTAAAGTAAGGGATCTCTTTCACAAGGCTCAGCCTTTCACAATGTTGTTTATAAGAGTCCAACTTGCATCAAACTACCTTTTTATTAATTTAATTATAGATTCAAATTAAGAAAACAAATGGGATTTTAGGCATCTTTTTATTGTAATAATTCCTCTTGTTCTAATAATAAAACATATAATCAAGCAAAAAAAAAAAAATCAAAACACATGATTCTAAAATAAGAAAATATCAAAACACATAGGAACTTCAATATTTCTTTAAGAATTTAAATGTTCCACTTGAGTAAGAGTCTTACAAGAAAATCTTGAATTAACAAACACAATCTTGGAGTATAACTTGATTTATTGATTTTCTTAATTCATCTAATGCTAAGTTTTGTTCAAATTGAACTAAGAAACGAATTCTCAAATTTCATGAAACCAAAATTTTGAATCTTGGTTTTCTCGAAAGTTGTTTTATACTAAATCCTATACATATATGTTTAACTTAGCCTTCAATTTCTTAGATCTTGCTCCTATAATTGAACTTTGCGAAAAAGATAGGCTTGAATCCTTGTCTTTACCATTTTGCATGCATTAGATGCATTTTTACATTCTAATCCCATTAAGGGATCAGTTCCCAATCCTTCAAGGGACACATATTCACTCCTCCAAGGGATCCATCCCTAATCCCGTAAGGAACACATTGTCATTTCCTCATGGGATACATTCTCACTCCTTTAAGGGATTTAATATCAGTCTTAAAAGGATATAATCAAGTCAAACAATGCCTGTTTCACATATTCACTCCCATTTACTTAGCAAAACTTGAGCCATAAATGGGATACAATTTTACCCCCTTAGATATCCTCAAAGAATTATGTTAAGTCTGTAACAGTCCGTTTTTCAGTGGTATCAGAAATGGTGATTTCGAAATCTCGTATTTTGATGATCAAGTTAGTAAATATTATTTAATAATATTTACAAGTTTATTATAGTGTTATATTGGATTTTGGTCTGATAAATTTGTTAATTGAATAGTTAGTTAAAGTACAAGTGGTTTGACTCTAAAGTCAATGGTTTTAGAAATTGAGGTATCAGGATCTCATTTTCATAAATTGAGATCGTAAATATGTTTATTAAATATTTATGAAATTATTATATTGCTAAATTTAATTTTAGATAAGTAATTTGATCTAATTAATGGTTAATTTTGGTATAAGGACTAACTCGTAAAAATCGTAAAAGTATAACGCTATTTAATTTTTTTAGCTAAAATGTTTAATAACTATTTTTTAAGGCTTAAATTGGTAAATAGACCCTTTTCAATGATGGTGGATGGTTAGTGGAGCATTTTTTTCCAATTTGGTTAAAATTTTAATTAAATAATTAATAATAAAATGTTAAAACATGAAATAGTGACCATTATCAATTCATTTTTGCTTCTTCCACCGAAACATAAAAACAAAAAGAAACATCAGCCATTGTTCCGCTAAGCTCCTCATCCATGCATGCTGAGTTTTTCTAATTCTATTTTTAGTAAATTTTATATTTTTGAGATTGTTGCAATTTAATATAACTATTCTGGATAATAAATCGTAAAAATGTAAAAGTTTTAAATGTTGTCATTGATGGTTTTTTATGTTTATGTTGTTAAATGTTTTGGTTGTAAGCTTAGAATTGATTAATGACTAATTTGTAAAGTGAATTTTGTTAGCTTTGAGCTTAAGGACTAAATGAAACATTTTAGAATTGACATGAAATTTCTATAATTATTGAATTTAGGGGGCTATAAAAGGATGAAATTGGAATTGGAATGAAAATCGAAGCTTGAATTTGAAAGATATAACCATTTCAATTTTAGGGACTAAATTGAATAAAATACAAAATTTTAGGGAACTTCTTAAAAATTAAATTGAACTGATTTATACTTATAATATGATGGTTTAATGTAATTAGAATTGATAAATTGTAATGAATTATTATATTTTGGGATTTGAATCAATCGATAGATAATCAAGAAAAAAAAAAGAGAAATTGCGAATTAGAGTTTGACACTTTGTTTGTTGTTGTTTTCCAAGTAAGTTCATATGGAAATTACTTTATTAATTCAAGTTATGTTTTTATTATATCGTTCTACTTTTTGGTTTGAGATGTTTTATAAATACTGTCTTTTGGCATCAAAGGGTTTAAATCGTAAATATGTAGTAAAAGAATAATATGTATAGATACATGATTTTGATTGAATGTATATGATGATATTACAAGGTTTAGAATGTATACGAATTGCTATTTGAATTATGAAACGAGTGTATATGGTTAAAAGAATTTAAAATAGTATGAGTTGTTGAAATTTTTCTCGATGAACCTAATAAAGTCTTGCACAAAAGGTTATGGGTTGATTCCGAAGATTTTTGAGATCCAACATTTTTTACGGACTCAAAGATACAAGTGACACAAGTTTAGCTCGGATGAGTAACATGTTGCCTTTTTAAAGATTTAGCCCAGACGGGTAACCTTACATGTATATTTTCGGCTGTCCAAGCAATTTGACGTGTCTTCAAAGGTTTAACCTGGATGGGTAAAATGACACAAATGTATTTATTTTCAGCTCGATGAGCAATTGATGTCCCAAAGATACATGTGACACTGGTTTAGCTTGATTGAGTAACCTATTGTCGTTTTAAAGGTTTTATAACACCCCTAACCCCTATCCATCGCTGAAACAGGGTCACGGAGTATTACTAAAGTTTACAGATCAATTACAGAAAATTTCATTTCATTTACTATTCATATCCAAAATTTATCATATTGTCCCTTAGATGGGTCCTTGGGGCCCAAAATACACATTAGAATAAAATTGGGACTATATAGGGAACTCAAAAAATTTTTGCGAAATTTCAAAGTTTCTCTTAGGTGCAGGGGACACATGTACGTGTGGTCAGGCTATGTGGCTCATACGGCCGGGTGACATGCCCGTGTCTTAGGCTGTGTAGGTAGTCGATGTGTGGCACACGGTCGTGTCCCAGCCCGTGTTCAAATTAGGGTAGCTACTGACTTGAGTCACACGACTAGCCACACCCTTGTGTGCTAGGCCATGTTAACAATTTAATTTTCAAAAATTAGGTGCAGGATTCACATGGCCAAGACACACGCCCGTGTGTTGAGCTGTGTGTTTCACACAGCTGAGACACATACCTGTGTGACCAATTCTGAGCATTCTGTTTCTAAATTTTTAAGATGCAGGTCCCACACGGCCAAGCCACACGCCCATACGCATGACCGTGTGTCACACACGGCTAAGACATATGCCTGTGTGTCTGCCTTTGTGTGTAACACCCCGTACCCGAGATCGTTGCCGGAGTCGAACAAGAGGTGCTAACCGACTTAATTCATTTACTTTTACAGTCCATTTTAAAAATTTCCAGGCAGTTGGCTAACTTTGTCACTGTCACCTTAAAAATCATATCTTGAGTTCTAAAACTTGAAAATCAGTTTCGTAATTTTTCCATGAAACTAGACTCATATTTCCATCTACATATTTTTTCTAGAATTTTTGGTTGGGCCAACTAGTACAGTTTATTAGTTAAAGTCTCCCCTGTTACAGGGTGCGACTACACTGACCTTCATGCATTACGATTTGGATATCTCCCTGTACAGGGCTTCAATACTGATGCCGTTTGTTTCTATAGAAACTAGACTCAAAGAGGAATCTATACATATATGGCATGACTTCTAAATGTCTCTGGTTAAATTATAATGAATTTCCAAAGTCAGATCAAGGGATCCAGAAACTGTTCTGACCCTGTCTCACGAAAACTTTAGCATCTCATAATATACTGTTCATATAAATGTTTCGTTACTTTCCTATGAAAATAGATTCATCAAGGTTCGATTACATAATTTATTCACTATTTAATTCCATTTCTAATATTTTTAGTGATTTTTCACATCCACATCATTGCTACTGCCAGCATCTATTTTTAAGGTAAACTTTACCTATTTCATGATCCTTCATGGATCAACTAGAGTTTGTCATACATATATCAAAAGTGATCATGAATAACCATTCCCATGGCTAACCGTTGCCAACATTTCCATACCTCTCGACGGACAACATACAAAACGACTATAATGCTATGATCAAAGTATATTTAAGCCATTTTCGCATGGCTATCCAAATTTAAACAATACCGAAGGGTTCATGACCAACAACAAAAGGGTGGTCCTATACATGCCATTTCAAAGTTCAACCAAAAGTATACCAAAAGGAGCTTTGATAGTGTGGGCGACTTCGACTTCAAAATCCCGAGTCCGATAGCTGAAGAACCAAAATCTATAAAACAGAGAATCAAAGAAACGGAGTAAGCATTAAATGCTTAGTAAATTTTGAGCAAAGAATTTAGACACAACCAAAGTATAGCATTCATGTAGCTAAACAGATAATTTCATATGCACAAATTTTCAATATCATACTTACTTCACATTACCAACCCTTATATTCATACACAAAGATCAACTTAGCCAAAGGCCGGTAGCTCATTTATCAACTGAGCGAATACTTATTTGTAAGGGCTCAACTAATTCAAAGCACATACGAAACATACCTCAATGTTGGGATGTTACAAGCGTATTAACTGAAATTTTTACAGCAAGATCGTTCATTCCTGAATCACGTACCTTCGGAATTTAACCGGATATAGCTACTCGTTCAAATGCCTTCGGGACATAGCCCGGTTATAGTAACTCGCACAAATGCCTTCGGGACTTAACCCAGATTTAGTAACTCGCACCAATGCCTTCGGGCTTAGCCCGGAATTAGTAACTCGCACAAATGCCTTCGGATCTTAGTCCGGATATGGTCACTTAGCACAAAGCCTTCGGGACTTAGCCCGGACATCATTCGAATAACCATGCACATTTAACAATAAATCATGACACATTCGTATTTCATTTTCATTAGCAAAACTCAAACACAAGACACTTATCACTCTTGCAATTTCGACTCAATAGCCACACACAAAGAGCATGATTTTGATTTGCTTAAAACATGATCTAATCAAATCATAATTTAAGCTCTGTTACTCAAGAACTTACCTCGGATGTTGTCGAACGATTTCGATGGCTATTCGACCACTTTTTCCTTCCCTTTATCGAATTTAGATCCCTTTTGCTCTTGAGCTTAATTAAACAAATAAATTGATTTAATCATTTGAGCATCGAAAAGAGGAACACAAGGCACTTAGCCCATATTTATACATTAGACATTAAAGTCACATACATGTGAAATCATGCATCAACTCAACATATTAACCCACACTCCCTTTTAGCCGATTGTCCTAACCAAGATAAAGGCATCAATATGCTTGCCTCTAACCGAATGCATGCAACACTAATCTTCTCATGTGGCCGAGTATGCATGTATATGTTGAGGCCAATTATATGCTTAATACTTCCCACAAGTATGGTTACTTGTATTGGTTATATACCATTTCGTTTCAAATTCAAAACTCGGCTAATACGCATTTATACACTAGTAATCAAATACTAACATTTTGCATTTTATCTTACTACCATTTCACATCTACTTTCTACCATGGCCGAATGCATCAAGACACCATTTACCCTTGCAAGGCATAAATTTCATCATCAAAACTAACAAGCTTATAATCCCATGACCGAAACCTCTAACAACACCAATTAAAATACTTCATGGGTTTGAGGTAAAACCAAGAAAGAAACTCATGAATATCGAGATATAAGCACTAACATCGTTCATCTAGATTTAGCATGACACAACATCCATCACCCTTATATTTACCATAGCCGAAAACCTTACTCAATCCAAAAATTCAAATCTCAACTTGGTCACAAAAATAACTTGATATCTCACCAACACAACATCAACACCAACCAAGAATGATGCATCCATGGCCGAGTGTCATTTCCATCACATAGCACGATTTAGACCATGGGCTAGGTAGAACTCAAGCTAACAACTAAAACATGCATGCATCTCATGGAACATCATCAAACATACCTTAGCCTAGTTACATGCATGGCCGAACCTCTTCAACCTTTCTTCTTCCTTCCTCCTTAAAATTTTCGGCCAAGGATGAACCAAAGGATGAACACTTTTTTTTTCTTTCCTTCAACTCACGGCAATGGGGGGGACAATCACACACATCCTTTCTTTCTTTTTTTTGTTTCTCATCCTACTAACACTAATATTTTATTGCCCATGCTCTTTATTTTATTAATCCTTACATAATGCATTACCCCAACATGTTTATGACATGTTTTTAGCCATAACATCTTGTCCACCCATGCTCATGGCCGGCCACTACATATTAGGGGGGAAAATTGACATGCAAGTCCTCCCTTTTGATTACATGCACTATTAGGTCCTTGTAGATTAGCCTATCACATTTCAAAAATGTCACCCATAAGTCCTTTTGACTAAATTCACATGCAATTTACTAAATCGAAGCCTAAAACTTTCACACCTTCATAATCACATATTTTAGACAATAAATATCACATTCAAATAATTTGGTGACTCGGTTTAGTGGTCTCGAAACTGCTTTCCGACTAGGGTCACTTTAGGGCTGTCACAACTCTCCCCCACTTAAGAAATTTTCGTCCCCGAAAATCTTACCGGTAAATAGGTTTGGGTATCGCTCTTTCATAGAGTTCTCGAGTTCTGAAGTAGCTTCTTCGATCCCGTGTTTGAGCCATAACACTTTCACTATCGGAACCCTTTTGTTTCGCAACTCTTTCACTTCACGAGCTAGGATACGAATCGGTTCTTCCTCATAACTCATATCGGCTTGAATTTCGACCTCGGAGGGGTTTATTACGTGCGAAGGATCGGATCTGTAACGTCGAAGCATCGAAACATGAAAAATGTTGTGGATTCTTTCGAGTTCAAGGGGTAAAAGCAACCTATATGCAACTGGGCCAACTCGTTCGGAGATCTCATACGGCCCAATGAATCTCGGACTCAATTTGCCCTTACGGCCAAATCTGAGTATCTTTTTCCAAGGCGAGACCTTAAGAAACACTTTGTCTCCCACTTGATACTCAATATCTCTTCGTTTTAAATCCGCATACGACTTCTGACGATCTGATGCTGCCTTCAGACTTTCACAAATTATTCTTACTTTCTGTTCAGCATCTTTAATCAAATCCACTCCGAAAATTTTACTTTCACCGAGCTCAGTCCAAAACAATGGTGTACGGAATTTACGCCCGTACAAGGCCTCGTAAGGTGCCATCTTAATACTTGATTGAAAACTATTGTTGTAAGCGAATTCAATCAAAGGTAAATACCGTTCCCATGAACCACTAAACTCGAGGATGCAACATCTCAACATATCCTCAAGTATCTGAATTATCCGCTCAGATTGACCATCGGTTTGTGGATGAAAAGCGGTGCTAAAATGCAGCTTGGTACCCAAAGCTTCTTGCAATTTCTTCCAAAATCGCGAGGTGAATCTCGGATCTCTATCCGACACGATAGAAATAGGTACCCCGTGTAATCTCACAATCTGAGAAATATACAATTCAGCTAGTTTATCCAATGAAAAATCCATACATACGGGGATAAAGTGAGCCGACTTAGTCAGTCTATCCACAACAACCCAAATCGCATCTTTCTTACTTGCCGATACTGGCAACCCAGATACGAAATCCATCGTGACTCGATCCCATTTCCATTCAGGTACCATGATTGGCTGGAGTAAACCCGTAGGCACTTGATGTTCCGCCTTTACTTGCTGACATATTAAACACTTCGAAACAAAATCGGAAATGTCTCGTTTCATACCATGCCACCAAAACTGGAGTCTCAGATCGTTGTACATTTTCGTACTCCCCGAGTGAATTGACATTCAGCTACAATGGGCTTCGTTCAGAATCATCGAAATGAGTTTTGAATTTCTTGGAACACACAACCGACTTCTGAACCTCAAACAATCGTCATCATCAATTTGAAATTCGGATTCCATATTCGGAACACATTCAGCCCGTTTTGCAACCAATTCATCGTCGACTTTCTGAGCTTCACGAATTTTATGAATCAATAATGGTTTGGCCTTTAATTCAGCTACTAACACATTGTTGGGTAGAACAGACAAGTGTACATTCATCGCTCGTAAAGCAAATAGTGATTTCTAGCTTAAGGCGTCCGCAACCACATTAGCCTTTCCCGGGTGGTAATCAATGACAAGCTCATAATCTTTCAACAACTCAAGCCAACGTCTTTGTCGCAAATTTAAGTCTCTTTGAGTCATCAAATATTTGAGACTTTTGTGATCCGAAAATACATGGCACTTCTCACCAAATAAGTAATGTCGCCATATTTTCAAGGCGAATACGATGGCAGCTAATTCGAGATCATAGGTCGGATAATTTTTCTCATGTGGCTTTAATTGTCTCGACGCATAGGCCACAACTCGACCTTCTTGCATCAACACGCAACCTAACCCAAGTAGGGAGGCGTCACTATAGATGACAAACTCTTTGCCTGATTCGGGCTGCACTAAAATTGGGGCTTCAGTCAAATAAGTTTTCAGTTGATCAAAACTTTTCTGACATTTTTCCGTCCATTCGAACTTAATATCTTTTTGAAGTAGCTTCGTCATGGGTGTGGCTATCATCGAGAAACCTTTTACAAACCGTCGATAGTAACCGACGAGTCCCAAAAAGCTCCGAACCTCAGTAATATTTCTCGGAGGCTTCCAGTTAAGTATGGCTGAAATTTTGCTCGGGTCAACTCAAATACCCGATGCGGATACCACATGACCCAAGAAGCTAACCTCTTTTAACTAGAACTCACACTTACTGAACTTAGCATATAACTGCTTATCCCGTAAAATTTGCAGCACTAATCTCAGGTGCTCAGCATGTTCGGTCTCATCTCTTGAATAGACCAAGATGTCATCAATGAACACAACTACGAACCGGTCCAAATACTGTCTGAAGATTTGATTCATCAAATCCATAAATACCGCAGGGGCATTTGTGAGCCCAAACGGCATCACTAAAAACTCGTAGTGGCCGTATCTCGTTCTGAAAGCAGTTTTGGGTATATCCGAATCTCGAATTCGCAACTGGTAATAACCCGATCTTAAATCTATCTTTGAAAACACTGAGGCTCCCTTTAGTTGATCAAACAAATCATCAATACGCGGTAACGGATATTTATTCTTTATCGTCACTTTATTCAGCTGACGATAGTCAATGCACAACCTCATGGTTCCGTCCTTCTTTTTCACGAACAATACTGGTGCACCCCAAGGTGGGAAACTTGGTCGAGCGAAACCTCTATCCGTCAACTCTTGCAACTGAGCTTTCAATTCTTTTAACTCGGTTGGTGCCATACGATACGGAGCTATCGAAATTGGCGTAGTTCCAGGTACAAGTTCAATACCAAACTCTACCTCCCGAACAGGTGGTAAACCCAGTAATTCTTCAGGAAAAACATCCGGGTATTCACAAACCACCGACACAGATTCGGGTTTCTTTTCTAATTCTTTGTCATCAAGTACATACGCAAGGTATGCTTCGCACCCTTTTCTTACATATTTCTGGGCCAACATTGTTGATATTACAGCTGGCAACCCCTTTAAGTCCGTAGACTCAACTCGGATTATCTCGTTATTTGCGCACCTCAAATCAATAGTCTTGCTTTTGCAATTCACAACCGCATCATGCACGGTCAACCAATCCAAACCAAGAATAACATCAAATTCATCAAACGGAAAAAGCATCATGTAACACCCCGTACCCGAGACCATTGCCGGAGTCGGACACGAGGGGTTCACAGACTAAATTCGCTTACATCGCAGTCCATTTTAAAAATTTCCAGGCAGTTGGCTAACTGCGTCACTGTCACCTTAAAAATCATATCTCGAGTTTCACAACTCGAAAATCAGTTTTGTAATTTTTCCCTGAAACTAGACTCATATGCCCATCTACATATTTTTTTCTAGAATTTTTGGTCGGGCCAATTAGTACAGTTTATTAGTTACATTCTCCCCTGTTACAGGGTGCGACTACACTGACCTTCATGCATTACGATTTGGATATCTCCCTGCACAGAGCTTCAATACTGATGCCGTTTGTTTCTATAGAAACTAGACTCAGAGAGGAATCTATACATATATATCATGACTCTTAATTATCTCTGGTTAATTTATAATGAATTTCCAAAGTCGGAACAGGGAATCCAGAAACCGTTCTGGCCCTGTCTCACGAGAACCTGAATATCTCTTAACATACTGTCCATATGATCGTTTCGTTACTTTCCTATGAAAATAGATTCATCAAGGTTCATTTACATAATTTATTCACTATTTAATTCCATTCCTACTATTTTTAGTGATTTTCCAAATCTACATCACTGCTGTTGTCAGCATCTGCCTTTAAGGTAGACTTTACCTATTTCATAGTTTCCATGATTCAACTAGCCCTTTTAGCATAAATAGCACAAATTATGATAGTGATTAACCATTCCCATGGCCAATCCTTGTTCAGCATATCCACACCTCTCAATAACCATATCCATACCAAATGATTATAACATTATGCTCAAACATATATAAGCCATTTTCGCATGGCTATCCAAAATTATACAAATCCAAAGGGTCCATGACCCACAACAAAAAGGGTAGTCCTATACATGCCATTTTCAGAGTTCAACCAAAAGTGTACCAAAAGGGTTTTGATAGTGTGGGCGACTTCGACTTCAATAATCCCGAGTCCGATAGCTGACGAACCAAAATCTATAAACAGAGATTCAAAGAACGGAGTAAGCATTTAATGCTTAGTAAGTTTTAAGCAAAACAAAGTGTTCTCAATCACTATCATTGGTCATTCATTTCAACTGTTCGATGAAGTTAATCTAGAGCTTCATCTCGATCTATAATATCATTAAACGCAACACTTGGCTGCCACATATATACTTTCGAATAATAATGACCTAGATGGTCAAATATTTCCAAAGCACATTCTTCATTGATTTTCAACTTTCAATAATCCTTTCCACTTGTTCATAATCACATCCATACTTTTAAGTATTTCAACATGACAAGTACTAAATTACCATAGGCACATAAAGAACCAACATATTCCTTATCACATATATGTAAGCTTACAAATCATAATCCTTACCTTGTACTGGCACATCTAGCTCAACCCAACCCATACTCAGATCATAAGGCTTTTGGGCAGAATATGCACTAATACATAAGAATATTTCATCGCATACTTTATTATACAAACATACCATTACCAATTAGATCATTCTCACATTTGGAGTTATAATATTAATCACATTTACCTACCTCTTTGATACTGATAATTCACCTCGAAATCACTCCACCGATGAGTAAGTAATACGTACCTGAACATCTTGAATACATAATACTTATTTGATGGTAACTTAATGCAGATACTCAATATCAAAGTCTTACTTGAATCCTAGCATTTAGCCGTCGGGTCTTTAAAGCTCGGATATAGTACGAGCACGAAGCCTACGGACATTAATCAGGATAATATTCTCGCATAAAGCCTGCGGGGTTTTAACCCAGATATAGTACTGACACAATTGCCCTTCGGGACTTATCACATTTATACACTTCCACATCCATCACATTGGCCATTCGGCCTTATCACATATATACACTTTCACATTCATCACATTGGGCATTCGGCCTTATCTCATATATGCATGTTCACATTCATCACATTGGCCATTCGGCCTTATCACACATACACATGTTCACATTCATCACATTGGCCATTCGGCCTTATCTCATATATGCATGTTCACATTCATCACATTGGCCATTCGGCCTTATCACATATATATACACTTTCACATTCATCACATTGGCCATTCGGCCTTATCTCATATATGCATGTTCACATTCATCACATTGGCCATTCGGCCTTATCACATATATATACACTTTCACATTCATCACATTGGCCATTAGGCCTTATCACATATATACACTTTCACATTTATTCAAATATACTTCACATACCACATATACTATCATGTACAAACTTGGTCTTGGCCGAATCTACATCCATCACTTTCCAATGAATAATTCAATTTTACGCCATACTATCATTTCATATTCGAATACTCATAAGCTTACAATATCACGATTTAGAATTCAAGTATGGGTTTAATCAATAGCTTATGAGCAACTAAAACAAGTTTTATCCATGTTTACAACAAAATCACATATTCACTACGAGCTGTTTTCCTGAGCAATGGTCACTAAATTATTTATAACCGGAGCTACAAAACTCCAAATCACTTGCCGTTAATTTTTCCTGAATATAGACTCGTATATCTTCCATACATAAAATTTCCAAAATTTTAGGTCTGGCCAGTCAATACCAGACATTTCTTAAAGTTTCCCCTATTTCACTGTTTGACTAATCTGACCACTCTTCACTACGAATCAAATTTCTCATTTTACAGAATTCAAAATGTGTTGTATTTAATTTCATTTGAAACTAGACTCATTAAGGAGTCTAAGCATATAAATTTTATCTTATAACCATTTTTGTACAATTTATAATGATTTTCTAAAAATAGAACAGGGGATTTCGGAGTCATTCTGACACCGTCTCACACAACTTTAAATATCTCTTTATAGGAAATTTCTTTGCTCACAAGGTCTCTTTTATAAGAAACTAGACTAATTAAGCCTTGATTACATATTTTATTCAGCCTATAATTCCACACCAACAATTTATAGTGATTTTCTAAAATCACGTTACTGCTGCTGTCCAAAGCAAATTATTACAATTTGCTCTTAAATTTCCAAGTCCAAACACTTATGAACTTACCATTTGAGTTTAAGACATATCATGGCCACATCATATCTTATTAAATCAACTCATTATGTCCTATTATGATTGAATTTACTCAACGTTTAATCACTTAAAACTTACCTCGGATGTTGTCGAACGATTTCGGCGGCTATTCGACCACTTTTTCCTTCCCTTTATCGGATTTAGTTCCCCTTTGCTCTTGAGCTTAATTCAAACAAATTTAACTCATTAAAGTCTCATTTTGCTAGCTTATGGCCGAATATGACAAGGAGTTTGATAGGTCATATGGCCACCTTTTAGCATGCAAATGATATCAACACCAATCCACCTTGGCCGAATATCATCTGCATGACATAGTAAAGATTTGAACCATGGGCTATTTAGAACTCAAGCTAACTACTAAAACATGCATGCATCTCATGGAACATCATCAAACATACCTTAGTCTATCAAACCACCATAGCCGATTTCCTCAAAGCTCTTTTTCTTTCTTTTTCTTTCTCCTATTCGGCCAAGAACAACATGAGAGCTTTTCTCTTCTTTTTTTTTTGGTCATGCATGAGAATGATGAACACATTTTTTCTCTTTGTTTTCTTCCTTCAATTTCTTATTAGTTTATTGCCCATGCTTCTTATTTTATTCTTCCATTAACACAACATGTTTCATGACATGTTTTGCCCATGCTTCTTATTTTATTTTTCCATTAACACAACATGTTTCATGACATGTTTTGCCCATCATCCCTTGTCATGGCCGGCCACTAGTACTTAAATGGGGGGAAATTGACATGCAAGTCCACCCCTTTGATTACATGCACTATTAGGCCACTTGCATTTGCCTAGCACATTTCTAAATTTTCTCACATAAGTCCTATCAACTAAATTCACATGCAATTAACTAAATCGAAGCTTAAAACTTTCACACATTTATGTTCACATATTTTAGGCAATAATTATCACATTCAAATAATTTGGTGACTCGGTCTAGCGGTCCCGAGACCGCTTTCCGACTAGGGTCACTTTAGGGGTGTCACACATCAAGTCCGCCGGAAAACAGGAATCTCGAATTACTAGGGGGCATTTCTTACACACTTTGTCGACAAGCACGTAACGACCCAAGGGATTTGACACCCGAATTACGAACTCAGTAGACTCAATAGGTAAAGTCTTATTGGATGCTAAGGTTTCGCATATATAAGAGTGAGTAGAACCAGGGTCAATCAAAGCAATCACATTAGTATCAAAGAGAGTAAAAGTACCGGTAATAACATCTGGCGAGGAAGCATCCTCGCGTGCGCGTATAGCATAAGCCCTAGCAGGAGCACGAGCCTCAGATCTGGTCGCAGCATCTCTAGATCCTCTCTGACCACCACTAGCATTTCCCGTGTTTCTAGATGGTCTACCTCGAGTAGTGGTAGCACTCGGTTTCCCACTCTGATTTACATTCTGTTCAGACAATCTCGGGCAATCTTTGATAAAGTGGTCAACTGACCCGCACTTGTAGCAGGAGCGGTCATGGAATCTACAACTTTCAGAATGCCATTTGCCACAATACTGGTACTTCGTTCTATCTCGACGATCATTTCCCACACTGGAGACCGAAGTGACTCGTGCACTCGAAAGGGGTCGATCGCGATCTCGTCTAGAAAAGCCCGAAGTGTCTCTAGACCGGCCTAAGCCATCTCTAAATTTCTTCGATAACTGTGGGAAGGGCTTCCCCGAAGACCTCTTACGAAACTCGCTTGCTCCCGCCTTAGCTTTTCTTTTCTCCATACTGAGCTCCTCGGCTTTGCAAGCTCGCTCGACAAGTGCCACAAATTCTCGGATTTCCAAAATGCCAACATACAGCTTTATATCATCATTCAATCCATCCTCGAAACGTTTACACATTACGGCTTCTGAGGAAATGCATTCTCATGCGTATCGGCTAAGCCTTACAAACTTTCGTTCATAGTCGGTAACCGACATGGAACCTTGTTTAAGTTCAAGAAATTCCTTCCGTTTTTTATCCATAAATCTCTGACTGATATACTTTTTCCGAAACTCGGTTTGGAAAAACTCCCAAGTTACTTGCTCTCTAGGCACAACAGAAGTCAACGTATTCCACCAATAGTAGGCAGAATCACGTAGCAAGGAGATAGCACACTTTAGGCACTCATCGGGTCTGCAAGATAGCTCATCGAGTACCCGAATAGTGTTGTCCAACCAAAATTCAGCTTGCTCGGCATCATCACTATCCGTAGCCTTAAATTCAGTAGCCCCATGTTTTCGAATTCTGTCAACTGGGGGCTTATTTGACCTTATTTGGTCAGATACCGGAGGTATGGTAGGTGCAGGGGTTGTGTTTGTCGGGAATGGAGGTTGTGGAACAGCCGTATTAGTTCGAATGTATTGGTTGAACCAATCATTCATTGCTATAGAAAGCTTGTCTAGCTTCATCATTCGGGTTACTAGCATTAGGTTGAGAGTCCGCCGGCGCTGTCCCTTGTGCGGGAGCAGGCGCTACACTCTCAAGATCATCAGCTACCGCTCGGTCGGGATCGGGATCCATTACTATAAATAAACACATTTGCAAATGTCAGAAATCACCACACTATCAAATAATCACATAAAATGGCATGTATAGCTAAACCCAACGCATTACGGTAGTCCTAGAATCGACTAAACCGTAGCTCTGATACCAATAAAATTGTAACACCCCGTACCCGAGACCGTTGCCGGAGTCGAACAAGAGGTGCTAACCGACTTAATTCATTTACTTTTACAGTCCATTTTAAAAATTTCCAGGCAGTTGGCTAACTTTGTCACTGTCACCTTAAAAATCATATCTTGAGTTCTAAAACTCGAAAATCAGTTTCGTAATTTTTCCCTGAAACTAGACTCATATGTCCATCTACATATTTTTTTCTAGAATTTTTAGTTGGGCCAATTAATACAGTTTATTAGTTAAAGTCTCCCCTGTTACAGGGTGCGACTACACTGAACTTCATGCATTACGATTTGGATATCTCCCTGTACAGGGCTTCAATACTGATGCCGTTTGTTTCTATCGAAACTAGACTCAAAGAGGAATCTATACATATATGGCATGACTTCTAAATGTCTCTGGTTAATTTATAATGAATTTCCAAAGTCAGATCAGGGGATCCAGAAACCGTTCTAACCCTGTCTCACGAAAACTTTAGCATCTCATAATATACTGTTCATATGAACGTTTCGTTACTTTCCTATGAAAATAGATTCATCAAGGTTCGATTACATAATTTATTCACTATTTAATTCCATTCCTAATATTTTTAGTGATTTTTCACATCCACATCACTGCTGCTGTCAGCATCTATTTTTAAGGTAAACTTTACCTATTTCATGATCCTTCATGGATCAACTAGAGTTTGTCATACATATATCAAAAGTGATCATGAATAACCATTCCCATGGCTAACCGTTGCCAACATTTCCATACCTCTCGACGGACAACATACAAAACGACTATAATGCTATTATCAAAGTATATTTAAGCCATTTTCGCATGGCTATCCAAATTTACACAATACCGAAGGGTTCATGACCAACAACAAAAGGGTGGTCCTATACATGCCATTTCAAAGTTCAACCAAAAGTATACCAAAAGGAGCTTTGATAGTGTGGGCGACTTCGACTTCAAAATCCCGAGTCCGATAGCTGAAGAACCAAAATCTATAAAATAGAGAATCAAAGAAACGGAGTAAGCATTAAATGCTTAGTAAGTTTTGAGCAAAGAATTTAGACACAACCAAAGTATAGCATTCATGTAGCTAAACAGATAATTTCATATGCACAAATTTTCAATATCATACTTACTTCACATTACCAACCCTTATATTCATACACAAAGATCAACTTAGCCAAAGGCCGGTAGCTCATTTATCAACTGAGCGAATACTTATTTGTAAGGGCTCAACTAATTCAAAGCACATACGAAACATACCTCAATGTTGGGATGTTACAAGCGTATTAACTGAAATTTTTACAGCAAGATCGTTCATTCCCGAATCACGTAAATTCAGAATTTAACCGGATATAGCTACTCATTCAAATGCCTTCGGGACATAGCCCGGTTATAGTAACTCGCACAAATGCCTTCGGGACTTAACCCGGATTTAGTAACTCGCACCAATGCCTTCGGGCTTAGCCCGGAATTAGTAACTCGCACAAATGCCTTCGGATCTTAGTCCGGATATGGTCACTTAGCACAAAGCCTTCGGGACTTAGCCCGGACATCATTCGAATAACCATGCACATTTAACAATAAATCATGACACATTCGTATTTCATTTTCATTAGCAAAACTCAAACACAAGACACTTATCACTCTTGCAATTTCGGCTCAATAGCCACACACAAAGAGCATGATTTTGATTTGCTTAAAACATGATCTAATCAAATCATAATTTAAGCTCTGTTACTCAAGAACTTACCTCGGATGTTGTCGAACGATTTCGATGGCTATTCGACCACTTTTTCCTTCCCTTTATCGAATTTAGATCCCTTTTGCTCTTGAGCTTAATTAAACAAATAAATTGATTTAATCATTTGAGCATCGAAAGGAGGAACACAAGGCACTTAGCCCATATTTATACATTAGACATTAAAGTCACATACATGTGAAATCATGCATCAACTCAACATATTAACCCACACTCCCTTTTAGCCGATTGTCCTAACCAAGATAAAGGCATCAATATGCTTGCCTCTAACCGAATGCATGCAACACTAATCTTCTCATGTGGCCGAGTATGCATGTATATGTTGAGGCCAATTATATGCTTAATACTTCCCACAAGTATGGTTACTTGTATTGGTTATATACCATTTCGTTTCAAATTCAAAACTCGGCTAATACGCATTTATACACTAGTAATCAAATACTAACATTTTGCATTTTATCTTACTACCATTTCACATCTACTTTCTACCATGGCCGAATGCATCAAGACACCATTTACCCTTGCAAGGCATAAATTTCATCATCAAAACTAACAAGCTTATAATCCCATGACCGAAACCTCTAACAACACCAATTAAATACTTCATGGGTTTGAGGTAAAACCAAGAAAGAAACTCATGAATATCGAGATATGAGCACTAACATTGTTCATCTAGATTTAGCATGACACAACATCCATCACCCTTATATTTACCATAGCCGAAAACCTTACTCAATCCAAAAATTCAAATCTCAACTTGGTCACAAAAATAACTTGATATCTCACCAACACAACATCAGCACCAAGCAAGAATGATGCATCCATGGCCGAGTGTCATTTCCATCACATAGCACGATTTAGACCATGGGCTAGGTAGAACTCAAGCTAACAACTAAAACATGCATGCATCTCATGGAACATCATCAAACATACCTTAGCCTAGTTACATGCATGGCCGAACCTCTTCAACCTTTCTTCTTCCTTCCTCCTTAAAATTTTCGGCCAAGGATGAACCAAAGGATGAACACTTTTTTTTTCTTTCCTTCAACTCACGGCAATGGGGGGGGGACAATCCCACACATCCTTTCCTTTTTTTTTGTTTCTCATCCTACTAACACTAATATTTTATTGCCCATGCTCTTTATTTTATTAATCCTTACATAATGCATTACCCCAACATGTTTATGACATGTTTTTAGCCTTAACATCTTGTCCACCCATGCTCATGGCCAGCCACTACATATTAGGGGGGGAAATTGACATGCAAGTCCTCCCTTTTGATTACATGCACTATTAGGTCCTTGTAGATTAGCCTATCACATTTCAAAAATGTCACCCATAAGTCCTTTTGACTAAATTCACATGCAATTTACTAAATCGAAGCCTAAAACTTTCACACCTTCATAATCACATATTTTAGACAATAAATATCACATTCAAATAATTTGGTGACTCGGTTTAGCGGTCCCAAAATCGCTTTCCGACTAGGGTCACTTTAGGGCTGTCACAATGTGGACAAAATAAGGTCATTTCCTAGCCTTATTAACACATTTCCAAACCAATTCAGGACATTTAAATTAAGCCAAAATTAAAATTATTCATGATATACCTTCACATGAATTCAAACTTACTTTTTGAAAGACATATATGTTTACCATAATTCAATCTAACCATACCAAACACACATATAGTAACCATATTATAACCTCAAGTATATATGCACTAAATATATCATTACTAGCCATTCCAATGGCTAGATTACAAACAACCATTTAAATTTCAACATTGGCCAAATTAGCCTATACATGCCATTATACCAAAATAAGTTTGCTCTTTCTACCAAAACGAGCTGAAGGATAGTGTAATGATGCTCCGAACGATTCCAACCTTTACGAGCTTCCGAGCACTATAAAACAAAGAAAAGAAAACTGAGTAATCATTTCAAATGCTTAGTAAGTTCGTATAATAGGAAATTAACTTACCAATCATATTCATTTAAAGTAAGCATACAAACATGCATCCAAAACTATGTGGCCAATTGCCTAGACACATGCTCTTACCAAACAAGTTAGTCATGAAATTTTATATGATTATCAAGAAAACAGAGATGATCTCATCATGCATCCATTTCCAAGTATTTCAGGGATATTCATGATATAATTCATTTAATTCTCATATTTTCCCCTATCAAGAGTTTTGTACGTTGAATCATTGAAATATCGATGGATACCCAGGTAGTACGTACAAGACGTACTTATCATTGATCCGCCAATTCATTTACAGGGGTGTTCTTTAGAGCACATAATCAGGAAGTAGAATCTCAAGCCTTATCATAGGAAGCTCACATAGAGCCATTTCAAGAAGCTCGCAAAGAGCCTATTGGGAAGTTTATCCAGGCTATATAACGAGAAGCTCATAAGGGCAATAATTGGGAAGTTCACAAAGAACCATATTAGGAAGCTCACGAAGAGCCTATCAAGAAGCTTACAAAGAGCCATGTAACGGGAAGCTACGGATAGACATATATCAGGAAGTTCAAGCGAGCACTATCGGGATGCTCACAAAGAGCCAATTTAATAAGAAGCTCATGAAGAGCCTATAATCGGGATGCTCATAAGAGCTAAGGTGTGTTCACAACAAATGTAAGATCTAAACCTATCAGGACACTCCAAAGAGCTATAATGGGAACTTCGTAAGAACCTTATACAGGAAGCTCGAGAGGGCTAATACGTGATGCTCTTTTGAGCTATGGTGTGTCTGCAACATATGCAAGACCATAACCAATACGAGAAACTTATATCCATTGATTTTCATTTGTTCAAACAAAATTTAAAACTTATCAGATATTATCAGATTTTCAATCAATTTCATATACATGACAATTACAAAATTTACATATACAATATTTAATTCAAATATATAAATGTACACAATCTAGTTGCACGAACTTACCTCGATAAACGTATGTATACAAGGATCTACTAATCTAATACTTTTTGTTTTCCTCGATCTAATTCAGTATTAGGTAAAATTACCATTTTGCCCGTATACAAGGATCTACTAATCTAATACGTCAATTTAATCCATTTCATACTCAATTTAATTCAATTCACATCTTAGGTAAAATTACCATTTTGCCCCTATACTTTTCCTAAATGACAATTTCGTCCCTAGGCTCGAAAAATAAAATTCATGCAATTTAACCTTATTCCTAGCCTAATCAATTTTTACATATAACATTTACAGTACATATATTGTAACACCCCTAACCCGTGCCCGTCACTAGAATAGGGTTACGAGGCATTACCGACCAATTCACAACTATAGGACACATTTATCAAAAATAAAGCATTCATTCCCATATACTTATTCAACACAATCATATTGTCCTTTATAAGGGCCTACGAGGCCTTAAACATGCTTTAGAAGTGATTTAGGACTAAACCGATAACATACGAAAGTTTTGGAAAACATAGAAATTTTTCATCAATATAGGGGTCACATGCCCGTGTGAACAGGCCGTGTGCCTCACATGGCTTCAAACATGCCAGTGTCATAGGCCGTGTGAAAACAGGGCATACATACTGACTTGGATCACATGGCCCGTGCCAAAACTGTAGGGTATACTGATTTATCAACACGGCCAAGTCACACGCCCGTGTGCTAGGCCGTGTGCCATTTAGGGGGTATACTAACTTGTACCACACGGCCAGTCGCACGCCCGTGTGTGAGACCGTGTGGAGCATATTGACTTCATTTTAAAATCAACACTAGGGGACACACAGCCGTATAACCTGACCATGTGTCGCACACGACTGAGACACACTCCCGTGTCTCTGCCCGTGTAAAGAAAAATAGGCCATTTGCAAGGCCAATTTGCCACCCTTTCTCATGCTCACCTAAACAACCAAAATGGTACCATTTCATCATACAATTATGCAGCCAAAATCATCAACCAAATGCACAATTTATACCAAATTCATTCAACCAAATTCAACACTTAATTCCATGCTAATTACCTATCAAATACTTATCAACTCAACTTCTAAAATCATACTTCATCAAAGCATTTCTCAAGCATTAAACTTCATAATTCAATTAACCATTTGCAACCATAAAACCATAACTCTATTCGTACTAATCATACCAAAATAAGCTATCACTCATGGCTTTATATACAACTAAAACATATACATTTACAAGCCATTTCTAATAGCTAACCATACATCAATATTAACATCATTTACAAGCCAACTCACATGACTAATCACAACCAAAATAACACAACTAGCCTATACATGCCATATATGATATTTACTCAACTCAAAAGTACCAACTTAGATGTTTGATAGTGCGATGATGGTCCTGACGACTCCCTGATCCGAGTTAGATTTGATTCTCTATAAAACATAGAAAAATAATACAAAGTAAGCTTCACAGCTTAGTAAGTTCATATTACCGTAATAAGCAATTTTACCATCATTCACAATTCAAACAATAGAAATTCATGATACACAAATACATTAAATCCCAAGCCATTTGATAATTCATTCACTAGCTTACCAAGAATTCATCCATTTCATGGATTCAATGTTTATAAAATTTACGTACGTACCTATAGCAACTCGTATCAATCCCATTCTAATCCAAATCTTTAAATTTCTTGTTCAACTGTTTGGAATAGAAGTCGGATTCTCAAGCATCTCAATTGATAAGTACCTATACCATGGCCCGAAGCCAAATCAAGGTAACTTAATCCCCGGAGTACCTATACCATGGCCCGTAGTCAAATCAAGGTAACTCCTCTGAAGTGCCTATACCATGGCTCGAAGCCAACTCAATACCCTAATGACATGTCACTAGCATCCTAAACTATTCCTAAGGTTCAACCGGGATTTTCCAATACAAATTCATAGTCGAATCATTTTGAATTATTGTTGAATCATTGTCAAATCCTTCTTGAGCTTATCCATAATCACACAATCTAAATTTATGCTATATCAAAGCATATAAAATACAATTACAAATAAGTTTGTGACTCATGTTCAGAATTAACGAATCGGATCGACTATTCGACAACCTTATTTTTCCCCCGATCTAAATCTGAATTCCTCTTTTCTTGATCTAAATATATTCAAAATTAACTTATTCAATCAACCATTCATTAAATTTAGTCCAAAACATACATTTAGGAATTTTTACACATTAGCCCCTAAATTTTCATATTTTTACAATTTAGTCCTTATTTCACAAATACTCAAAATTCACATAATTTTATTAAACTCAAGCTTGGCCGAATTACATATAGGTCCCTAGAAGCCCAAAACTTTCATTTACTTCACATTTCAACCCTTCAATTTACATATTTCATAATTTAATCCCTATTATGCATTTTCATCAAAAATAACTTAACAAAACCTGTAAAACTATTATCAAGCTTTCATATTTCAACATTAAACATCAAATAACTCATGGATTCAACAATGGAAACTATCAAAATCTTTAACAATTTCGAAATTAAATGTACGGGCTAGCTAAATTGAGCTGCAACGATTACAAAAACATAGAAATCATCAAAAACTAAGCTAAAACCGTATCTTAGTCAAGCTATGTGTGTAAAGAACCCTAAATGAGCAAAATGGCTTCTTTTTCTTCTTCAATATTCAGCCAACATGAGAAAGATGGACTCAAATTTTTTTTATATTTAACACATAATAATTATGCTAATTAACATTATAACCTTAATGAAAAACCATTTAAAACATCTATTAAATGTCCATATATGTCCACTAGTGTTAATTACCATTTAAGGCCACCATATTTAAAAACCAAAGCCAATTAAGACCTTTAACAAGTAGAATACAACTTTTATATTTTACGCGATTTAGTCATTTTCTCAAATTGAGCAATTAAACGATAAAATTTGCTTACAGAATTTTCACACATATCAAATAACATGCTGTAAACACAAAAAATAATATTAAAATAAATTTATGACATCAGATTTGTGGTTACAAAACTACTGTTCTGATTTAGCTAAAACCGAACTGCTATATATTTCAAAAAAATCAAAAATTTTCCATGAATTTTACATCTTAATAATTTAGTCCCTAAATCACAATTTCATGAAAATTCACTTTACAAAAGTTGTTTATCTATCAAAAACCTTTCATTTTCTACCATTTTGAGCATAGTCATCAATGAAAAAATTTCAATACTTTAATATCTATTCGAATTGATCCCCAAAGTAGATTAGATTAGGTTATTTCGGTCTCAGAAATATAAAAATTACTAAAAACGGGACATGATTACTTACCTAATTAAGCTTGCTCGATTTTCTTTCTCTTTCCTAGGGTTTCCATAGAAAATTTGGGATATTATCATTTTTATTTATTCCAAATTCCAATTTAGTCCTTTTATTTTTCTAATTTTCATGGATGAATCATCAAAAATATCTACTAACTTTTCTTAATGGCCTAATTACCATATAAGGACCTCATGTAATATCCCGAATTAGGGCCTAATCGGAGTAGTGGTTTCGTGACCAAAAATCCTAGATAGAAATAATTATTTTATGATTATTTTGAGGTCTATGATATGATTGCATGATTGTGTGAAAATTTCGTGAAGAAATTTTATGCATAAAGTGCTTAATTTAAAGTTAGGGACTAAATTGAATAAGTTGCAAAACCTGCATTCTAGAAGTTTCTAGTATGAAATTGCTTTGAAATATTAATTAGGAGGACCAATTTCTAAGTTTATGGAGAAAATTGGACATGGATGGAATTTTTGGAAAGTTTAGTAAAAAGGGCATTTTGGTCATTTAGGGGTAAAATGAATTAAAATATAAAATTAAAAGCCAATTTTGTTCATCTTCTTCAACATGGACGTGTATACCAAGGGAGACTCCATGGCTAGGGTTTCCAAGCTTCCAAGCTCGATTGTAAATCCGTTCTAGCCTCATTTTTAATGATTTTTACATTTTTGGAGTCCCGGTAACTTGATTTAGCTTATGCTAGCAATAATTCAACCTAGGGTTCCTAATTGGAAAAATACCCATAGGTGAAATTTGTGTATTTTGGTGTTTTATGATAGAATATAAGGTTTTAAATTATGTTAGACAACTTGTGCTACTCGGTTTTAAGTGAAAATAAGTAAAAGGGCTTAACGGTAAAAATACCTAATTGTCATAAGTACATGTTAGAGTGAGAATTTGATGTTGCCATAGAAGGGAAAAATGATCATAATTCCATAAAACATAAGAAAATAGGATGAAGTTTAATTTCCGAACCTTGGGGCAAAAGTGAAAATATGCAAAAATTTAGGGGTCAAAATGAAAATTTGTAAACATATGGTTTTTGGACCCGTATGAATAGTGTGGCTAATTACTAGGCTAAATGTGATATTATAGATGAAGGAAATCAAGATTCGGGCTTAAATCGGGAAAATACAAGGTTATGGACTAAAATGGTAAATTGTCGTTTCTAGATCGAGGTAAGTTCGTATGATAATAATAATGCAATGTGATGTTTGAATTATATTTCTTACTATTATTTCATATATTGTATGATTTAATATATTGGAAAAGTTGATGGAATGGTGTTTATGATGTGGAAATATGACATGAAAGAATGTTACATGAAATGCAAGAAAATGATGATACATGATAAGTGATATATGAAATATGTGATATATGTTATGTAAATTCTTAAAAGCTGATTTGATATTTGAGTTGTGTCTTATTATACTATTAATGGACAATTGGTACTATGGATAGTGAGATCGACACTTCGAGTAAGTTCGTACATAAATAATCTATCGATTCTTTTTATGTTATTATATTTTGATATCATATGAAATGTGGCTGCCTACCAAATGGTTATTTGATGTAAGTTATGAATTTAAATTGATTATAGAAAATTTAGTAAAATGTTGAAAAGTGAGGAATTTCCCGGTTGAACCTTCGGAATAGAAACGATACAAATAAACAATTGTGAGGTCCCGTGTGTAGTACTAAGTGCAGGCTACTATGTGTACCGGATAATTGGTCGCATGTGTAGTACTAAGTGCAGGCTACTATGCGTACTCGAAAACTGTGATCACGTGTGTAGTACTAAGTGCACGCTACTACGTGTACTAGATTATTGGTCGCATGTGTAGTACTAAGTGCAGGCTACTATGCGTACCAGATAGCTTCGGCTACAAGTGTAGAAATGGGAAAATGTACTGGCAATTGTGTATCTGTTATTATTCCGATGAATTCAACGGGAAATCAATTAAATGAAAATACATGTGAAAGTGATTATGTGATGAACAAGTGCAAGTATATGTTTATTTGAATTTATGAGAAATATGCTCGATATTTGAGCGAACCTCGGTAAAATGGAATGGATTAAGTGAATTGTGTAAAAGTGAACTTTAGTAGTAAAATAGTGTTGAACAGCAGCAGTGCATGACTTTGAAAATATACCAAAAATTGTGTAAGTTGAATTAAATTTCAAAAAAATTATGGAATTAAAGATTAGTGAGTCTATGTTCATATAAAAGAAACATGGGGAGCAAAAGAGTTATATATTATGTGATATTATAATTTTTGTGATACAGTGTCAGAATGAATTCGAGATCCCCTGTTCTGACTTTAGAAATTCACCATAAATTGTAAAACAATTATTAATAGTCATACCTTACATGCATGGATTCCTTATTGAGTATATTTTTAAGGGAAACAAACGTCATTGTTTTTGAAATTCTGTACAGGGAGGAATTTGGTTCGTAGTGCACAGGGGTCAGAGTAGTCATACCCTAAAATAGGGGAAACTTTAATGAATAAATTGTACTAATTGGCTAAACCAAAAATTCTGGAAATTTTATGGGAGAAATATATATGAATCTAGTTTCAAGGAAAATTAACAAAACTAAATTTATAGTTTTGTATCTTCAGATATAAATGATTTAGTAACTGTAACTCGATAACACAACTTAACCTGAACATGTGTAATTGTACAATTATAGTGTTTTATCTTGAAAAGCGTGGTAGTAATTGCTTATTATTTTCATATGAACTTACTAAGCGTAAAGCTTACCCATCCTCTCCATTTCTTTAGTATTGGCAGGTCGGCTCGGGGTTGGAGATCGTCGGAGGCAAAATCACACTATCAAACTATCATTTTGGGAGAATTAATTCAAATATTAGAAATATCAAGTGAGTGGCATGTATAGGAAGTTGGTTTGTGATATGTATTTTTATTATGATTTTGACCATACGTGTCAGTTTTCATTGAGTTATCGTATATGATCATGAGATGTAGTCCTTATCCATTATGGTTTATAAGTTTAATTAATCGTGCCATGTCCTATGTTTTGATGTTATGATATAGTTAGCTTTGTTTGTTATGCATGTGTTCGAAAAGTTTTGAATTAAATGAAATTTTATGGCCCGGTTTTCGTCTGTGTATTCTTAAGTCTGGTAATGCCTCATACTCTGTTCTAGCCTTGGATACGAGTAAGGGGTGTTACACCTCAAGTTTTGAATTCCATAGCTATTTGATACTTATAGCTACTAGAACTCAACTTTTGCATTTTATGCAATTTGGCCCTTTCTATAATTAAACATGTAATCGATAAAATTTTCATACGTATTTTCTATCATAATGTAGACCATGCAATATTATTAAAATAAATTTTCTTTCTGACTCGAATTTGTGGTCCCAAAACCACTGTTCAAATTTCACTGAAAATGGGCTGGTACAACTATCCCCCTTAAAGAATTTTCGTCCTCGAAAATCTTACCAATAAAGAGGTTTGGATATTGCTTTCTCATAGTATCCTCCGATTCCTAGGTAGCTTCTTCAATCTGATGTATTTCCAAAGGACTTTTACTAAAGCTACCTTTTTATTTCTTAATTCTTTTGTCTCTCGTGCCAGGATTCTAATCAGTTCTTCACTGTAAGTCATGTCAGGCTGAATTTTAGCTTCTGTCAGAGAAATAACATATGAAGGATCTGACCAATACCATCGCAACATAGACACATGAAAAACATTATGAATTCTATCAAGCTCTAGTGGTAATGCTAATCTATATGCAACAGGTTCAATTCTATCAATGATTTCAGATGGTCCGATGAACCATGGACTCAATTTTCTTTTACGACCAAATCGGAGAACTTTCTTCGAAGGTGATACTTTCAAGAATACCTTATCACCGATCTGAAATTCTATCTCTTTTCGTTTAAGATCAGTATAAGACTTTTGACGATCAAAGGCTACTTTCAAATTATTCTGAATCACCTTCACCTTTTCTTTAGTTTCACGAATCAAATCAACTCCATGTATCTTTTTCTCACTAAGTTTTATCCAAGACAATAGAGTTCTACATTTACGACCATACTGAGCCTCATACGGTGCCATTTTAATACTTGACTGATAGCTATTATTATATGCAAATTCAACTATAGGCAAATATTTTTCCGAATTACCTTCGAATTCCAACACACAACACCGAAGCATATCTTCTAAAATCTGTATCATACGTTCAGATTGCCCATCAGTCTGAGGATGGAATGGGGTACTGAAATGTTACTTTGTACCCAAATCTTCTTGCAACTTGGTCTAAGATCGAGATGTAAATCGAAGATCTCTATCAGAAATAATGGAGATTGGTACCCCATGTAGTCTAACAATCTTAGAAACATATAACTTAGCCAATTTATCCAGGGAGAAATCCATACGTACTGGAATAAAGTGTGCAGAATTTGTTAATCGATCAACGATTACCCAAATGACATCTTTCTTTTTCGGAGATAAGGGTAACCCTAATACAAAGTCCATAGTAACTCTTTCTCATTTCCATTCTGGTATTGTAATTGGCTGTAATAATCCTAAAGGTACCTGATATTCACCTTTAACTTTCTAACATATCAAACACTTTGACACAAATTCATAAATATCACATTTCATTCTCGGCCACCAGTACATCTTTTTTAAATCATTATACATTTTGTTACTCTCTAGATGCACAAACATAATACCATTGTGAGCTTCGTACATTATCTTCTGTACAAGTTCTAAATTCTTCGGTACACATATTCTACCTCTGAATAATAGACAACCATTAGATCCAATGTAAAATTCTGAATTGGAATTTGACTCACATTGTACCCGTTTAACCCGTAATTCATCATCATTTTCTGAGCTTCAAAAATCTGCTGCAGAAATATTGATCTAGCTTTTAACTCAACTATGATTGAATCATCATCAGATAACGACAATCGGGTATTCATTGCTTGCAAGGCAAACAGGGATTTTTTGCTCAGAGCATCTGTAACCACATTAGCTTTTCCTGGATGATAATTAATAACCAAATCATAATCTTTTAACAGTTTAAGCCATCTCCGCTACCTTAGATTCAAATCCTTTTACGTCATCAAATATTTATGACATTTTTCACCAAATAAATAGTGTCGCCAAATTTTCAAAGCAAATACAATGGCTGCCAATTCTAAATCATGTATCGGGTAATTATTTTCATGTGTTTTTAGCTATCTAGAAGCATAGGCTATTACTTTACCTTCTTGCATTAAAACACAGCTTAAACCATTCAATGATGCATCATTGTAAATTACAAATTCCTTATCTGATTCAGGTTGAACTAATACGGGTGCCTCAGTCAACAAAGCTTTCAACCTGTCAAAACTCTGCTCGATTTTATAAGTCTATTCAAATTTCACATCCTTCTGTAACAAATGAGTCATTGGAGAGGCTATCATCGAGAAACCTTTTGCAAACATTCGATAATATCCAGCTAATCCCAAAAAGCTTCTGACTTCAAACACATTTTTTGGTGGTTTCTAGTTAACAATTGCTGATATTTAATTCAGGTCAACTATGATGCCTTCAGCAGATACTATATGTGTGACAGCCCTATTTTGACCCTAGCCGGGAAGTGGTTTCAAGACCACAAAACTGAGTCGAAAAATTTTCTAAATGCTCTTTTCTATGTCTATTAGTAGTGAAAATGCATGTATGAAATTTCATGTTTTAAATTTTATTAATTGAAGGTGGAATCATAAAAAAAAGGACTTAAGTGATTAAAGTTAAAATGTGCTGGGAATAATATGGGATGACCTAAATAAACATGAAACAAAATTTAAGGTTTTGCATGGCTAATTGTCCATAATAAAACTAGTGGCCGGCCAAGCTCATAATTATGGGCATTATATGCATGGTTTAATATTATTATATTAAATAGTGGTGAGAAATATGTAATAAAAAATGTGTTAAATTAATGAAATGAATAAAACAAAGAAAAGAAATAAAAGTGTTCATCTTTTGATTTCTTTGGCCGAAAATTTCTAAGAAGAGAAGGGAGGGGAAACAAGCATTCGGCTACTCCTTTCTAGTCTTGATTAAGGTATGAAGTCCATGTTAGTTTGTGAACTTTTTGCATATATTAAGCTAGTTACTAAGCCCCTTACTTGTCCATGTCAAAATTTTGAATTTGGTAGTAATATGAGTATTCGGTTAGAGGTTTAAGGGGATGTTTGTTGCCTTTATGAATTAAGGAATAATTAGGAATGGATGATGTTGGAACTAATTTAATGTTCATATAGGTAATTTGAATGATAGAAAAATTGACTTGTGCATTTGTGAAAATGCCGAATGTGAGCATATATAATAGTTGAGTAATGCTTGTGTTTAAAGTGATGGATTGGAGTGGATGCTTATATGTGTTGTGAATAATTATAAGTTAAATTAAGGTTTTCTAAATTACCTTTGTCATTGCCGAATGTGTGGATAGTTGAAGAAAAATTTGTTAAAATGCTTAGTAAATGGATATTTGGTTAATGTTGTGTATATAAATTACTTAAAATATAATCTTTAAATGAGTACTAAAGGTTGTATATGAATTCAGCCTTGGGAGAAATGTTAGTATAAAAATGCTTGAAAGTTAAATAGGTTATTGCTTTAATGACCAAATGTGCCAAAGAATAATGCATGAACTAGTTGACCAATATGTGTTAAGGGAACATGAATAAATATATTTTGATGAGCTATACATTCGGTTATAGTATGAAATGCAATGTTAATATTTAGTTGCTAATATGTATATGTGTGCTAGCCGAATTTGAACTTGAATAATGATTTGAGATGTACTGTCTTGAGATTATGCTTAAGTGAAATTATAGAATTGTGATGAAATTGATTGGTGATATACATGTTTAAATAATATGAATGCAAAGAGTTGTGAAAGAGTAAATTGGTAATAAATCTGCTTGGGACAGAAGCAGTAACGTGATTTTGGAAAATCACCATAAATTGTGGGAGTTGAGTTAGAAACTGAATAAATTATGTAATTAAAGCTTAATGAGTCTAGTTTCAAATGAAATCAACGAAAACATATTTTGACTTCTGTACAATTAGAAATTTGATTTGTAGTAAGGGGTGGTCAGATTAGTCAAACAGTGAAACACGGGAAACTTTAAGAAAAATCTGGTATTGATTGGCCAAACTAAAAATTCTGAAAATTTTATGGATAAAATATATATGAGTCTATTTTCAGGAAAATTTTACGGAAATTGATTTGGAGTTTCGTAGCTCCAGTTATAAATAATTTGGTGACTGTTGCTCAGGAAGACAAGTTATTGTGAATTTGTGATATTGTGGTAAACATTGATAAAAATTTGTTAATGAGTTGCTTAATGTTTTCTTATAAACTTACTATGATCTATATGTGTGAAAGTCGAATATATATATTATATTCCTGAAGTAATGCTTGAATAGTCAAATAATGACTAGTTTAAAATTTTTGAATTTAAGCTCAAGAGCAAAGAGGATCGAAGTTGGATAGGGGAAAAGAGAAAGTAATTGAGTAGCCTTTCCGCAACCGTTCAAGTATATCCGAGGTAAGTTTTGAGTAGTCACCTTTAGTATATAATTGATGATGCCTTGATATGTATATATTAGATGAATTGTGACCTTTTGGTTCTACTTGAATTAAGTTGTGTGATAAATAATTTATGTATATGACTTATAGTCGAATGGTCACTATGGGTTAAGTTTGAATGATGAAATGGATATGTGATATTTATGTATGACTTTTGAACCGAAATGTAAATGATGGTGTTCATATGGAGCTTATATCCGAATGTAGCAAATGACTGCTAATGTGATATGTTGAATGAGATGTGTTAATTTATGATTAAATATGCATGATATTTGATGTGTATCCGGGCTCAAAGACCCGTAGGCTATATGCTGGTATTATATCCGGGTTAAATCCCGCAGGCTTTGCGCTGGTAATATATCCGGGTTAAATCCCGCAGGCTTTGTGCTGGTATTATATCCGGGTTAAATCCCGTAGGCCTAGTGCTGGTATTATATCTAAGCTTAAAGTCCCGCAGGTTTTGTGCTGGTTACTGGATTCGGGTTTTAAACCTAGCAGGCTTAACGCCGGTGATTCGAATAAGATTATGAATTCGAAAGTTTGAGGTAAACTACTATTGATTATGTATGATACATTATGATAGTCAGGTACGTATTATGTACTCGTATGTGAATTGATTTTTTTTAAAGTGAATTATTAGTATCAAAAGAACGATATATGTGTGTGAATGATTATTATATCTACGAATAAGAGCATGACCTATTCGGTCGATGTCTGTCATTACATAAAAGTATGTGACTTAAATTAATTGTATGAGCTATAAAGTAAAGTAAAGTATGTGCTGAAATTTCTTTGTGTATTCATATATTTATATACATATATATTCGGCGAATAGGTTTTTTTTTTAATTGGTGTACTTGTGTATATTCGGCCAAGTGATTTATAATTAGAATATTAGTTTTGTGATACTAAATGCTCAATTTAAATGACAAGTTTTAATTGTTTGTATTGCTTAAAACTTACTAAGCTTTGAAAGCTTACTCTGTTCTTTATTTCTCTGTTTTATAGATTATTGATTTTGGCCACCGACTCGGGGATCGTCAGCAGTTCATCACACTATCGATCTTTTTGGGTACAGTTATATTTTGGACTCGATATGGCATGTATAGGTTAGGCTGATGATAACGATGTTTTGAAATTGTAAATATTCTGGCCATACGAAAATGGCGTATAACTTAAATATCAGTATGTATTTCAGCTCGATCTCTGTTTACGTTTATTTACAATGTGAATAAGATTATTAAATGTTTAGTTCGGTAATACCTCTTAGCCTTAATCTGGTGATCTGATTCAGGTTAGGGGTGTTACATTTAATTGGTATTAGAGCTATGGTTTAGTCGATTCTAGGACTAACGTAGGGTATATGAGTCTAACCATACATGCCATTATGTGATAATACGATAGTGTGATGATTTCTGACAGTTAAAAATGTGTTTTCGTATAGTAATGGATCCTAATCCCAATCGAGCCGTAGCTGATGATATCGAGAGTGTAGTGCCTGCTCCCACGCACGGGACAGCGCCGGTGGACTCTCAACCTATTGCGAGCAATCAAAATGACGAGGCTAGACAAGCCTTTTATAATGTGATGAATGATTGGTTCAACCAATACATTCAAACTAATACGGCTGCTCCACAACCCCCACTCCCGAATAATACACCCCCTGCACCTACGATACCTCCGGTAATTGATCAGATGAGGTTGAATAAGCCCCTGATTGACAGAATTCGAAAGCACAGGGCTACTGAATTTAAAGCTACAAACAGTGATGATGTTGAGCAAGCTAAATTTTGGTTGGACAATACTATCCGAGCGTTCGATGAACTGTCTTGCACACCCGATGAATGCCTAAAATGTGCTATATCTTTGTTACATGATTCTGCCTCCTATTGGTGGAATACATTGGTTTCTATTGTGCCCAGAGAGCGAGTGACTTGGGAGTTCTTCCAAACCGAGTTCTAGAAAAAGTATATCAGCCAGAGATTCATCGATCAGAAACGGAAGGAATTTCTTGAACTTAAACAGGGTTCCATGTCAGTTACTGATTATGAATGAAAATTTGTGAGACTTAGCCAGTATGCCCGAGAATGTGTTTCTTCAGAAGCTATTATGTGTAAACGTTTTGAAGATGGATTGAACGAAGGTATAAAACTATTTGTTGGCATTCTTGAAATCAGAGAGTTTGTAGTACTTGTCGAGCGAGCTTGCAAAGCCGAAGAGCTCAGTAAAGAGAAAAGAAAAGCTGAAGATGGAGCTAGAGAGTTCCTTAAAAGATCTTCGGGAAAGCCCTTTCAGCAGTCACCGAAGAAATTTCGAGATGATTCGGGCCAATCTAAGAACACTTCGGGCTTTTCCAGACGAGACTGTGATAGACCCCCTGTGAGTACGCGAGCCACTTCAGTTGCCAGTGTTGGAAATGATTGTCGGGATAGGATCGAGTGCAAGTTTTGTGGAAAATGGAATTCGGGGAGTTGTAGATTTCATGACCGCTCCTGTTATAAGTGTGGATCAGCTGACCACTTTATCAAGGACTGCTCGAGATTGTCTGAGCAGAATGTAAATCAGAATGGGAAACCGAGTACTACTACAACACGAGGTAGACCACCTAGAAATACGGGAAATGCTAGCGGCAGTCGGAGAGGATCTAGATATGCTAGGACTAGATCCGAGGCTTGTACTCCTGCTAGAGCTTACGCTATACGCGCACGCAAAGATGCTTCTTCGCCTGATGTTATTACCGGTACTTTCACTCTCTTTGATACTGATGTGATTGCATTGATTGACCCTGGTTCTACTCATTCATATGTATGTGAGACTTTAGCATCCAGCAAGACTCTACCTGTTGAGTCTACTGAGTTCGTGATTCGAGTGTCGAATCCCTTGGGTCGATATGTGCTATTCGATAAAGTGTGCAGGAAATGCCCCTTGATAATCTGAGGTTTCTATTTTTCGGCCGATTTAATGCTTTTACCGTTTGATGAATTTGATGTTATTCTCAGTATGGATTGGTTGACCGTGCATGATGCAGTTGTGAATTGAAAAAGAAAGACTATTGATTTGAGATGTGCAAATAGTGAGATAATCCGAGTTGAGTCTACTGATTTGAACGGGTTACCAGCAGTAATATCCTCGATGTTGGCTCAGAAATATGTAAGAAGGGGTGTGAAGCATATCTTGCGTACGTACTTGATAGTAAAGAGTCAGAAAAGAAACTTGAATCAGTGCCAGTGAGTATTCGGATGTTTTTCCTGAGGAGTTACCGAGATTACCACCTGTTCGAGAGGTAGAGTTTGGCATTGAACTTGTATCTAGGACTACACCAATTTCGATAGCTCCGTATCGTATGGCACCAACCAAATTGAAGGAATTGAAAGCTCAGTTGCAAGAGTTGACGAATAGAGGTTTCGCTCGTCCGAGTTTTTCACCTTGGGGTACACCAATATTGTTTGTGAAAAAGAAAGACGGAACTATGAGAATGTGCATCGACTATCGTCAATTAAATAAAGTGACAATAAAGAACAAATATCTGTTACCGCGTATTGATGATTTGTTTGATCAGCTGAAAGAAGCCTCAGTGTTTTCAAAGATAGATTTGAGATCGGGTTATTATCAGTTGCGAGTTCGAGACTTAGATGTGTCTAAAACTGCTTTCAGAACAAGATACGATCATTACGAGTTCTTAGTGATGCTGTTTGGGCTCACTAATGCCCCTGCTGTATTTATGGACTTGATGAATCGAATCTTCAGATAGTATTTAGACTGGTTTGTAGTTGTGTTTATAGACGACATTTTGATCTATTCGCGAGATGAAACCGAACATACCGAGCACCTGAGATTAGTGTTGCAGATTTTACGTGACAAGCAGTTATATTCTAAGTTCTGTAAATGTGAGTTCTGGTTGAGAGAAGTTAGCTTTTTGGGGCATGTGGTATCCGCATCGGGTATTCATGTTGATCTAAGTAAAATATCAGCCATACTTGATTGGAAGCCTCCTAGAAATGTTACTGAAGTTTGGAGCTTTTTGGGACTTGCTGGTTACTACAGACGGTTTGTAAAGGGTTTCTCGATGATAGCCACACCAATGACGAAGCTACTTCAGAAAGATGTTAAGTTCGAATGGTCAGAAAAGTGCCAGAAAAGTTTTGACCAACTGAAAACCTATTTGACTGAAGCTCCAGTGTTAGTGCAGCCTGAATCCAGTAAAGAGTTTGTCATTTACAGTGATGCGTCCTTAAATGGGCTGGGTTGTGTATTGATGCAAGAAGGTCGAGTTGTAGCTTACATTTTGAGGCAATTGAAGCCACATGAGAAAAACTATCTGACCCATGATCTCGAATTAGCTGCCATCATATTTGCTTTGAAAATATGGCGACACTACTTGTTTGGAGAGAGGTGTCATATATATTCGGATCACAAAAGCCTCAAATATTTGATGACTCAAAGAGATTTGAATCTGAGACAAAGACGTTGGCTTGAATTGTTGAAAGATTCGAGCTTGTCATTGATTATCACCTGGGAAAGGCTAACATGGTTGCCGATGCTTTAAGTCGCAAGTCACTGTTTGTTTTACGAGCGATGAATGTACACTTGTCCATTTCATCTGATAATGTGTTAGTAGCAGAATTAAAAGTCACACCGTTATTGATTCATCAAATATGTGAAACTCAGAAAGTTGATGAGGAATTGGTTGCTAAACAAGCTAAATGTGTTTCGAATGTGGATTCAGAGTTTCAAATTGATGACAATGGTTGTTTGAGGTTCAGAAGTCGATTGTGTGTTCCAAGAAATTCGAAACTTATTTCGATGATTTTGAGCGAGGCTCATAGTAGCCGAATGTCAGTTCACCCGGGTAGTACGAAAATGTACAACGATCTGAAACGTCAGTATTGATGGCATGGAATGAAACGAGACATTTCCGACTTTGTCTCGAAATGTTTGATATGTCAACAAGTGAAAGCAGAACATCAAGTGCCTTCGGGTTTACTTCAGCCGATCATGATACCTGAGTGGAAGTGGGATCGAGTTACGATGGATTTTGTGTTTGGGTTACCTCTGTCACCGAGCAAGAAAGATGCGATATGGGTTGTTGTAGATAGATTGACTAAATCAGCTCATTTCATTCTTGTACATATGGATTTCTCACTTGATAAGCTAGCCGAGTTGTATGTTTCTCAGATTGTCAGATTACACGAGGCTTTGTATGGTCGTAAATGCCGTACACCATTGTTTTGGACCGAGCTTAGTGAAAGTAAAATCTTCGGGGTTGATTTGATTAAAGATGCTGAACAGAAAGTAAAAGTGATCCGTGAAAGTCTGAAAGCAGCTTTAGATCGTCAGAAGTCGTATGCGGATTTAAAACGAAAAGACATTGAGTATCAGGACGGAGACAAAGTGTTTCTTAAAGTTTCACCTTGGAAAAAGGTGCTCAGATTTGGTCATAAGGGCAAATTGAGTCCGAGGTTCATCGGGCCATATGTAATATTCGAACGAGTTGGGCCGGTCGCATACAGATTGATTTTACCCCCTGAACTTGAAAAGATTCACAACGTTTTTCATGTTTCGATGCTTCGACGTTATAGATCTGATCCATCGCATATAATTAATCCATCAGAGGTTGAGATTCAATCTGATTTGAGTTACGAAGAAGAACCAGTTTGTATTTTGGCTCCTGAAATAAAAGAATTACGAAATAAGAAAATTTCTTTAGTGAAAATATTGTGGCTCAAACACGAGGTAGAAGAAGCTACTTGGGAGCTTGAGGACTCTATGAAAGAACGATATCCTAACTTATTCACCGGTAAGAATTTTCGGGGACGAAAATTTATATGGAGGGGAAAGTTGTGACAGCCCTATTTTGAACCTAGTCGGGAAGTGGTTTCGAGACCACAAAATCGAGTCGAAAAATTTTCTAAATGCTCTTTTCTATGTCTATTAGTAGTGAAAATGAATGTGTGAAATTTCTTGTTTTAAATTTTATTAATTGAAGGTGGAATCATAAAAAAAAGGACTTAAGTGATTAAAGTTAAAATGTGCTGGGAATAATATGGGATGACCGAAATAAACATGAAACAAAATTTAAGGTTTTGCATGGCTAATTGTTCATAATAAAACTAGTGGCCGGCCAAGCTCATAATTATGGGCATTATATGCATGGTTTAATATTATTATATTAAATAGTGGTGAGAAATATGTAATAAAAAAATGTGTTAAACTAATGAAATGAATAAAACAAAGAAAAGAAATAAAAGTGTTCATCTTTTGATTTCTTTGGCCGAAAATTTCTAAGAAGAGAAGGGAGGGGAAACAAGCATTCGGCTACACCTTTCTAGTCTTGATTAAGGTATGAAGCCCATGTTAGTTTTTGAATTTTTTGCATATATTAAGCTAGTTACTAAGCCCCTTACTTGCCCATGTCAAAATTTTGAATTTGGTAGTAATATGAGTATTCGGTTATGGAAGAGGTTTAAGGGGATGTTTGTAGCCTTTATGAATTAAGGAATAATTAGGAATGGGTGATGTTGGAACTAATTTAATGTTCATATAGATAATTTGAATGATAGAAAAATCGGCTTGTGCATTTGTGAAAATGCCGAATGTGAGCATATATAATAGTTGAGTAATGCTTGTGTTTAAAGTGATGGATTGGAGTGGATGCTTATATGTGTTGTGAATAATTATAAGTTAAATTAAGGTTTTCTAAATTACCTTTGTCATTGCCGAATGTGTGGATAGTTGAAGAAAAATTTGTTAAAATGCTTAGTAAATGGATATTTGGTTAATGTTGTGTATATAAATTACTTAAAATATAATCTTTAAATGAGTACTAAAGGTTGTATATGAATTTGGCTTTGGGAGAAATGTTAGTATAAAAATGCTTGAAAGTTAAATAGGTTATTGCTTTAATGACCAAATGTGCCAAAGAATAATGCATGAACTAGTTGACCAATATGTGTTAAGGGAACATGAATAAATATATTTTGATGAGCTATACATTCGGTTATAGTATGAAATGCAATGTTAATATTTAGTTGCTAGTATGTATATGTGTGCTAGCCGAATTTGAACTTGAATAATGATTTGAGCAGGATGTATTGTATTGAGATTATGCTTAAGTGAAATTATAGAATTGTGATGAAATTGATTGGTGATATACATGTTTAAATAATATGAATGCAAAGAGTTGTGAAAGAGTAAATTGGTAATAAATCTGCTTGGGACAGCAGCAGTAACGTGATTTTGAAAAATCACCATAAATTATGGGAGTTGAGTTAGAAACTGAATAAATTATGTAATTAAAGCTTAATGAGTCTAGTTTCAAATGAAATCAATGAGAACATATTTTGACTTCTGTACAATTAGAAAATTGATTCGTAGTAAAGGGTGGTCAGATTAGTCAAACAGTGAAACAGGGGAAACTTTAAGAAAAATCTGGTATTTGTAACACCCCAAATTTGGGCCTAGAAGTATTGGGCCTTGAGTGGGGGTCCGTAAGGAGGTTGTATATAGGTATTTAATTGTGCAATGAAATGAAACAATTAAATGTTTGCTTTAGTGGTTAATGGCTTTGACAGGTGTTGGAGAAATCTTGGGTTCAAACTTGGGTTTTAGCAAAAATTTTGGTATTAAGTGAAAAAAACCTCGATGCTTGGATGAGGGCCTTTTAAATTATTATGTTAAATAAATGACACAAGGAGCAATGTGGTCTAGTGGAAGTGGCGTAATTAAGGTTGTATGGGAGCCTGGGTTCAATCCTTGGCTCTTGCAATTTATTTTGTTTTTTTAAGGGAACCTGGACTTTGGCCTTTAGACCTTATAATTAATTGGGGATAAAATATGACACAAAAAGAGCCTGTGTTGAAGTGGCAAGGTGGCGTCATAGAGTTGGCAAGGAGGTCCAGGGTTAGAAAATCATGGCAATCAAAGAGCATTTATTTTGCTAACAGGGGGCGGCAAGAGTTGGTGTTGAATTTAAACTCTGATGTTGGAAGGATCCCACATCGGGAAGCTAACATAAGAGTGGATGCGCAGCTGGCTTTAAATAGAGAGAACCATGAGGAGAGTAAAGGTACCTTTCTTGGCTGATCCCTTTCGCTTTAAGGCGTGCTCGTTTGGGTTAGACGTCGGCTAAGAGTGCTCGGAGCGCGGATTAACTCCAGTCTCCTATCAGGTGTGTATATCTCACTACTCTAGCTGTAGGATGGCTACTTCGGGCCGAAAAGGGCCATGTGGGCCCAATGGGCCTACGAGCCCAATTGGATAAGTTTGTTTGATTGTGTAGTAAATATTGGACTAGGCTAGGTGAATCTCATATTTGTGGCTAGATTTGGGCTAAAAGGGCTACACGAGCGTGTGGGCCCATTTGGGCTGAGAATGGGTTTTAGGGCCATTCGTATTGTTATCCCTGTTTAGAATACTTTAGTTTACCAATTACAGAAATGCCCTCGACTTATAAAATTACCAAAGTACCCTCGATTTATAGAATTACTATTTTACCCTTGATTTACAGAATTACTGTTTTACCCTCGATTTACAAAATTACCATTTTACCCTTGATGTGAAATTACTGAAATACCCCTATAGGGTAGAATTACCAAAATACCCCTAGTTTGTAAAATTACCAAAATACCACTGGTTTGTGAAATTACTGAAATACCCTCAATTTGTAAAATTACCAAAATACCCCTGATTTACAAAATTATAGAAATACCCTTGACTTTCTAAAAATTATAGAAATACCATTGGTTTACAAAATTACTGAAATACCCTTGGTTTGTAGATTTACCAAAACACCCTTGTAGGATGAAATGACTAAAATACCCCTAATAGGTAAAAAGACCGTAAAGCCCTTGTAGGGTAAAGTGACCATAATACCCCTGTATGGTAAAATGACGAATATGCCCTTATGTTCCGTATGACTGATATGCTTAGGATTTATATATATTGATATTGGATTAGTTAAGTTTGAGTGATAGGTGGTGGTTATCGTAGGTGATTGATTTTGGAAACGTTTCAACTTCAACCCATAACAGGTGTGTAATAACCCTCGTAGTAGCTTAGATTAATATTCGCCGAAAAGCCGAAATGCTAAAATTCTAGCATTTTGGGAACTTGTGATTTTGCCTTTGCTTAAAGAGGTGATAGATACGATATGATCGGTGTTTGGATCGATGGAGCAGGTAAGAGCGCAATTTTGTGCACGATGGTAAGTTGGGCCTCAATGGGCTGGAATCGGGCCCAATGGGCTTTCGGGCCCATTTGGGTAAAACTGATAGAAAATGGAATCTGGAAAAGTTGCATGTTAACACGGTTAGTACTGTTGTAAAATTTGGATTAAGCAGGCTTAGTGGGCTAAATCAGCATTCGTAGGGCCCATTAGGGGTTTTGGCCCCAAAAGCCCGAATTTGATAAAGTGGGTTAAAGATCATTGTTTAAACACTCGAAAATATTGATAATTGTTAATGAACATGGAAAACCCTGATATTTTGTAAAATTACGAAATTACCCTTATAATATGAAAAATGATTGTTTTGCCCTTGTGGGCAAGTGACTGACTTGGACTGTGTGGTTGATGGATTTGATTGTGAATATATGTTGGTGATATGAATGACTTGACTGTGATTGTTTGATTCAAATATGGGCATGACATTCTGCATACATGACATGTTGCATGGGTTGGGTTTTATAAAAGGAGGAAGTGCTAAAAGGGCTATGCCCTAATTTACCGAAAAGGGCTTTGCCCTAGTTTATCAAAAAAGGCTTTGCCCCAGTTATTAAAAGAGGCTAGGCCTCCAGTTATATGATAAAGCAGCTATGCTACCAGTGGAGAGTTTGGTTGGGTGGGTTGAGTTATTCCCCACATGGTGTGTTGGTTGGTACGGGTGGAGAGTAGCGGATGGTGGGTTGAGTAGTCTCCCCAAATGGGCTTGCATACATTCATTGATATTACGTGTGATATTGAAATGGGCCTATGGGCCATACCGCTTACAGTAAAGGCTTCGACCAGTGATATGATTTATGAAAAGGCTTTGGCCCAGTGATATGATTTATGAAAAGGATTCGGCCCAGTATATGTCGAAACTGAATTAGGGCTTAGGCCCATATTGCTACTGTTTAAGGGCTAAGGCCCAGACTGTACTGTTACTGAATAGGGCTTTGGCCCAGATTGTACTGACACTGTGTTATTCACTATTTGTTTTTTTGTTGGGGATTACACACTGAGTTTTCGTAAACTCACCCCGTTTCTAACTGTGCAGGTAATCCCTAAGCTTAGATGGTTTCGAGCTGCGAGGGACTCGGAGATGGCCACACTACTATTTCTGTTTCTTTTAATTGCAATAAGTAGCCGGTTTATTCCTTTATAAGTTTTATCTTATTAATATTATTATTTGGTTTTGGGTTGTAATAAGGCCATTTTAATTATTTTTCTGGGATTATTTTATCTTATACCCTATATTTTTCTGATAACAATATGAGTTAGACCTAGAGCGCGTTTCCAAAATGATAATTTTTTTCAAAATAATGCAACGATACAATTAATTGGTTTATCAAAAATATCTACTTAAATGAATTCCAACTTGTTTTTCTCAAAACCTAACCTAGCACCAAAGTGTGGCAATGGTTCTGGGCATGTCTAGGATTGGATCCAATCAAGAGCTTGGTACTTAAGCAGCCTTCATGGCTCACCTCCTCTGTTTCGGATACCTACCTGGTGCACAGCTTCCATTCACTTTATTAACTTAGCAAAGACTATCTTTTAAAACACTAAGAAGGATGTTGAAAGAAGCATGGGTTTTCTTTAAAACTTCAATATGACACGTCGGATCCAGCCATAACGTCTGGGTCGGGTTTGGGGTGTTACAGTATTGATTGGCCAAACTAAAAATTATGAAAATTTTATGGATAAAATATATATGAGTCTATTTTCAAGAAAATTTTACGGCAATTGATTTGGAGTTTCGTAGCTCCAGTTATAAATAATTTGGTGACTGTTGCTCAGGAAGACAAGTTATTGTGAATTTGTGATATTGTGGTAAGCATTGATAAAAATTTGTTAATGAGTTGCTTAATGTTTTCTTATAAACTTACTATGATCTATATGTGTGAAAGTCGAATATATATTATATTCCTGAAGTAATGCTTGAATAGTCAAATAATGACTAGTTTAAAATTTTTGAATTTAAGCTCAAGAGCAAAGAGGATCGAAGTTGGATAGGGGAAAAGAGAAAGTAATTGAGTAGCCTTTCCGCAACCGTTCAAGTATATCCGAGGTAAGTTTTGAGTAGTCACCTTTAGTATATAATTGATGATGCCTTGATATGTATATATTAGATGAATTGTGACCTTTTGGTTCTACTTGAATTAAGTTGTGTGATAAATAATTTATGTATATGACTTATAGTCGAATGGTACTATGGGTTAAGTTTGAATGGTGAAATGGATATGTGATATTTATATATGAGTTTTGAACCGAAATGTAAATGATGGTGTTCATATGGAGCTTATATCCGAATGTAGCAAATGACTACTAATGTGATATGTTGAATGAGATGTGTTAATATATGATTAAATATGCATGATATTTGATGTGTATCTAGGATTAAAGACCCGAAGGCTATATGCTGGTATTATATCCAGGTTAAATCCCGCAGGCTTCGTGCTGGTATTATATCTGGGTTAAATCCCGCAGGCCTAGTGCTGGTATTATATCTGAGCTTAAAGTCCTGCAGGTTTTGTGCTGGTGACTGGATTCGGGTTTTAAACCTAGCAGGCTTAACGCCGGTGATTCGAATAAGATTATGAATTCGAAAGTTTGAGGTAAACTACTATTGATTATGTATGATACATTATGATAGTCAGGTAGGTATGTACTCGTATGTGAATTGATTTTTTTTAAAGTGAATTATTAGTATCAAAGAACGATATATGTGTGTGAATGATTATTATATCTACGAAATAAGAGCATGACCTATTCGGTCGATGTCTGTCATTACATGAAAGTATGTGACTTAAATTAATTGTATGAGCTATAAAGTAAAGTAAAGTATGTGCTGAAATTTCTTTGTGTATTCATATATTTATATACATATATATTCGGCCAATAGGTATTTTTTTAATTGGTGTACTTGTGTATATTTGGCCAAGTGATTTGTAATTAGAATATTAGTTTTGTGATACTAAATGCTCGATTTAAATGACAAGTTTTAATTGTTTGTATTGCTTAAAACTTACTAAGCTTTGAAAGCTTACTCTGTTCTTTATTTCTCTATTTTATAGATTATTGATTTTGGCCACCGACTCGGGGATCGTCAGCAGTTCATCACACTATCGATCTTTTTGGGTACAGTTATATTTTGGACTCGATATGGCATGTATAGGTTAGGCTGATGATAACGATGTTTTGAAATTGTAAATATTCTGGCCATACGAAAATGGTGTATAACTTAAATATCAGTATGTATTTTAGCTCGATCTCTGTTTATGTTTATTTACAATGTGAATGAGATTATTGAATGTTTAGTTTGGTAATACCTCTTAGCCTTAATCCGGCGATCTGATTATGGTTAGGGGTGTTACACTATGTCCAAGAAAACCAACTTTCCGAAGCCCAAATTCACATTTACTTAATTTGGCATACAGTTGTTTCTCATGTAGAGTTTGTAATACAATCCTCAAATGATCAGCATGCATCTCGAGAATATACTAGGATATCATCAATAAATACCACCACAAACATGTCTAGATATGGTCTGAAAATTCTATTCAACAGATCCATAAATACTACAGGTGCATTAGTCAAACCGAACGATATCACAAGAAACTCATAGTGCCTATGCCTGGTTCTGAAGGCTGTCTTTGGTACATCTGGGTCTTTCACCCGTAGATGATAGTAACTGGATTGAAGATCAATCTTTGAAAATATAGTGGCACCTTTCAACAGATCAAACAAATCATCAATACAAGCCAATGGGTACTTGTTTTTTATTGTGACTTTGTTGAGCTGTCTGTAATCAATACATAACCTCAATGGTCCATCTTTCTTTTTAACAAACAAAATTGGCGCCAAGGTGAAAAACTAGGTCGAGCAAAACCTCTATCAGTTAATTCTTGCAACTGTGGTTTCAACTCTTTAAATTCTGTAGGAGCCATTCTGTAAGGAGCTATAGATATTGGAGTTGTCCTTGGAACAAGATCCATAAAAACTTCCACCTTTCTGACTGGTGGTAATCTGGGTAATTCTTTCGGGAATGCATTAGAAAACCAACAAACAACTGGCACTGACTTAGTCTTTGACTCAGATACTTTAGTATCCAACACATATGCAAGATAAACATCATACCCTTTTCTGATATATTTTTGTGTTGACATAACTGAGATTACATTGGACAACCCATCTAGTTTATCAGATTCAATACGAAGCAATTCACCATTTTGACATTTTAACACAATATATTTCTATTTACAATTTATCACTGCATCATGTAGAGTTAGCCAGTCCGTAGCCAGAATTACGTTAAATTCATCAAATGACAACAACATTAAATCAGCCTAGAAACAATAACCCTGTACCATTAACGGACAATTTTTACAAACTTTATCCACTATCACATACTGGCCCAGGGGGTTCTAAACTTTAACCACAAATTTAGTGGACTCAACAGGTAAATTTTTAACAGACACTAAATTCGTACATATGTATGAATGTCTTAAACCAGGATCAATTAAAGTAGTAATATCAGTATCAAGAAGAGAAAATGTACCAGTAATAACATCAGGTGCAGAAGCATCCTCTCGTACACGTATAGTATATGTTCTCACCGGTGCTCGTACTTCAGATTTAAATTTTGAATCTTTTGTCACACCTCGGCTACCACTGACATTGCTGGGGTGACAGGGTGGTCTGCCTCTCAAGGCGAGATTGCTCGGCCTAGAGATTTGAATAATATATTTTTCAGGCTTTTCTGGCCAGTCTCTGAGATAGTGGTCAAAAGAACCACACTTAAAACAAGCTCTGCTTCTTATGTGGCATTCACCAAAATAAAATTTATTGCAATGTTTGCATCTTGGTTTAGGACTTCCAACACTTCCTACACTTGTCACGGATGGAGACGGAGATCTTGGATTAGAGCGTTGAGAGCCTCGATATCTCCTAGAATATCCTACAGATATGATAGAACGATCATGATATTTCTTTGATTTCTTTGAAACCGATAAATGTGACTTGCCCATAAATTTTTTACTTGATGTTTAGGCTTCCATCTCTTCTTGTCTCTTTTTTAATTTAGTTCTTTACCTTTATTTGCTCGGTCAGCCAGTACAACAAATTCTTTTAATTCCAGAATCCCAACTAAAAACTTGATGTCTTCATTTAATCCCTCTTCAAACTGTTTACGCATAGCAACTTCGGTCGAAATACATTTTCTAGCATATTTGCTTAACCGAACAAATTCCCGCTCGTATTCAAATACAGTCATATTCCCCATTTGAGCTCTAAAAATTTTCTTTTTCTGATGAAGAAATCTCTGATTAATATACTTTTTTAATTCTGTTTAAAAAAATTCCCATGAAACATTTTCCCTCGATACAACAGAAATGATGGTATTCCACCATCGATAGGCTGAGTCTTTTAGCAAGATACAACACATTTCAAACATTCTTCAAGTGTACAAGACAATTCATCCAAAACCCTGATTGTATTTTCTAGCCAAAATTCAGCCCTTTTCGGATTATCATCGACAGTAGCCCTAAATTCTTCTACCCTATATTTACGGATTTTATTTACTAGAAGCTTACTAGTTCTAATAGGTTCTGTACTTGGTGGCATATTTGGAACAGGTTGAGGAATAGGAGAGGGAGGTTATTGTACAGCAAGATTTGTTATCAAGAATTCTGTGAACCACTCATTTATCATTTAAAATAAGGCTTCTTTTGTCTTTTCACCTCGACCCTCAAATTCGGGCTTTCTACTACTAGTAGATGTAGCTCTTTGAACTGAAGCTGGAGCATTACTCCTAGCTTTCTCGGATTCAGCTCTAGCTCGGTTGGAGGACATTACTATATGAAAACACATTTAAAATGGTCAGGATATACCACACTATCACAAATTATATAATGGCACGTATAGCTAAACTCGTACTTACTACATTAGTCTAAGAATCGGCTAAACCATAGCTCTGATACCAATAAATGTAACACCCCTAACCCCTACCCATCACCAGAATAGGGTCACGGAGTATTACTGAAGTTTATAGATCAATTACAGAAAATTTCATATCATTTACTATTCATATCTGAAATTTATCATATTGTCCCTTAGATGGGTCATTGAGGCCCAAAATACACATTAGAATCAAATCGGGACTATATCGAGAACTCAGAGAATTTTTTGCAAAATTTTTAAAAAAAATTTAGGTGTAGGGGACACACGCAATATCTTTTCAAATTGATCCCCAAAATAGATAGATTAGGTTATTTTGATCTCAAAAATATAAAAATTACTAAAAATGGGACATGATTACTTACCTAATTAAGCTTGCTTGATTTTTTTTCTCTTTCTTAGGGTTTCCATAGAAAATTTGGGGAAGATAATGAAATAAGATGATATTAGGCTATTATCATCTTTATTTATTCCATATTCCAATTTAGTCCTTTTCGTTTTCCAATTCTCCATGGATGAATCATCAAAAATATCTACTAACTTTTCTTAATGGTCTAATTACCATATAAGGACCTCAAGTTTTGAATTCCATAGCTATTTGATACTTATAGCTTCTAGAACTCAACTTTTTCATTTTTTGCAATTTGGCCCTTTCTATAATTAAACATGTAATCGGTAAAATTTTCTTATTGAAATTTTCATACGTCTTTTCTACCATAATGCGGACTATGTAATATTATTAAAATAAATTTTCTTTCTGACTCATATTTGTGGTCCCGAAACCACTGTTCTAATTTCACTGAAAACGGGTTGTTACAGGTTTAGCCCAACCGGGTAACTTAACATGTATACTACAACTTTGACTAAGCTACTTGATGTGTCTTTTAAAGTTTAGCCTAGTTCGGTAACCTGACATGATTATACATTCAGCTTGGATGAGCAATTGATATATTGGAGATACTTGGGACACAGATTCAACTCGGATGAGTAACCTGATGTCATTTTAAAAGGTTTAGCCCGGATGGGTAACCTGATGTATGCTTATATATACATTTATCTCAAATAACTGGGGTAACCGTATAATTGTGCATGATACGATTTTGATATTTTAAAGTGGTTACATGTTGAACTAATTATGCATAAACTAATTATGCATATCCTATTGAAATGATGATATTGGATCAAATTGAATTGAACTATTTATTTTTTGAAATGTGTTTGAACATGTTTTATACAAGTTTGGAAGTGTACAAAGGCACTTGTAACGCCCCAATTTTCGGGAATTCTGTGAATGTTGGAAAAATTTCATGCTTTGATTTTGTCATTTGTGAGTGAAATTATGAAATAGGACCTATGTGAAAATGTTTGAAAATGCTATAGGCTAAATTGAAGTGGCCAAATAAATAGGAGTGCGAAATAGGAGGATTTGCATGACAAACCTCCCATTTTACATGAAGTGGCCAGCCATCATGTTGTTGTAGACAAAATATGCACTTGATATCCATAATTTATGGTACAAATTGATACAAATTGATAATGGGTTAGGTAAATGTTCCATGATAATGGGTTAGGTAAATGTTTCATGATAATGGGTTAGGTAAATGTTCCATGATTGGAATTTCATGTCTTTTGTATTAAAGAATTAAATGGATGAAATATGAAATTTTATTAAAAGAAAAAGGGGTAAAAAGAACAAAGTTTTGTCCATCTTTGTTCATCATAGCTGAAAGTTAGAGAAGAGAAAGGAGAGGAGAAAACTCTTGAGTATTCGGTCACTAGGAGGAGGAAAATTGAAGGTAAGTTCTTGGTACCTTACTTCTATTTTGAGGTTCATGAGTTCTTCTTGATTCTACCTTAACTCTTGAAGCATATTTTGATTTTTAGTTATGTTGTGAGCATTTAGTCATGAATTAAAATGAAGGAAATGGTTGTTGTTTCATGTTCTTTTGATGAAAAATGGAAGATAGGTGAAGTTGAGCCAAACAAATGAGCATGCATGTGCCTTAGATGCTAAGGGGAAAAATTGGCTAACATGTTGTGCTTTAAAATGATTAAATGGAGATTATACTTAAGTAAAATCATAGATATGTGATGATTGATTGGTGATATACATGTTTAAAAACAAGCATGCAAGTTAGGTGTGAAAGAGTGAATTTGGTAACAAATCTGCTTGGGATAGCAGCAGTAACGTGACTTTGGAAAATCACCATAAATTGTGAGAGATGAATTAGAAGCTGAATAAATTATGTAATTAAAGATTCTTGAGTCTAGTTTCAAATGAAATAAATGAGAACATATTTTGAATTCTGTACAATGAGAAATTTGATTCGTAATGAAGAGTGGTCAGATTAGTCAAACAGTGAAACATGGGAAACTTTAAGAAAAATCTGGTATTGATTGGCTAAACCAAAAATTCTGAAAATTTTATGGATAGAAGATATATGAGTCTATTTTTAGGTAAAATTAACGGCACTTGATTTGGAGTTTCGTAGCTCCAGTTATAAATGATTTAGTGACTGTTGTTCAGGAAGACAACTTGCAGTGAGATTATGATTATGTGATAAACATTGACAAAAATTTGTTAATGAGTTGCTTATTGATTTCTTATAAGCTTACTATGATATGTAGGTGTGGTTGGCCGAATATTGTAGGGGATTAATACGTAGTTTGTATTTGAATAGTTAGATTAACGTGTTAGTAATCCAATTGTAGGTGGTTCGTGTGTGGATCTCATCAGCATATCGTCGCAAACAGGTGTGTAACTAACACCCTCTTTCTTAGTCTGGATCGGCAAAAGTCGAAAAGTCGAAATGCCGAAAATCGGTATATTGTAGATTTCCGAGTGTGCGAATGCTCGTGAGGTAAATCGATTAATATTTTTGGTAAGCTGCAAAATTTGGACTGCAAAGTGCATGATTTCTGTGCCCTAGATATTTTTGGGCTTAATGGGCCAAAATTGGAATGATGGGCCAATGGGCCCAATTCGGTAAGAACCCTCGGTACGTGATTCTCTTAGTACGTGAAAAGTAGGAATATGCATGAAAAACCCTAAAATAGATAAATTACTGAAATACCTTTAAAAAGTGGAAAATTTACAGTTTTACCCCTAGTAGATAAATTACCGAAATACCCCTAGGGTTAAATTGACCTAAATGCATGTTTGACTGTTGTTATTTACTACATGCCATGTTGTTATTATCTGATGCATGGGATTGAGATATTGACGGAGGAAGTACTGAAAGTGGCTTGTCCACGTACTGGAGGCTTTGCCTCAATTTACTGTTAACTGAGCAGCAAGGCTGCAACTGTGGAGTGTTGGGCTGGGTGGGTTGAGCTATTCCCCACATGGAGTGTAGGGCTGGTACGGGTGGAGTGTAGTGGTTGGTGGGTTGAGTAGTCTCCCCAAACGGGCTTGCATATGTTATTGATGTTGCATGTATTTTAAAATGGACCTATGGGCCATACTGTTATCTGAATAAAGGGCTAAGGCCCAGTTTATTGTAATCTGAAAAGGGCTCTGGTCCAGTACCACTGTTACCTGAATGCGCTTAGGCCCAATAGGCTTGAGCTGACTTGGGCTTTGAATGGGTTTTCCTTACACACTGAGTTTCCCCAAACTCACCCCTTTTATTTTCATCCACGCAGGTAATCCCCAACCATAGTGGGCTTGGAGCTGTGAAGGAATTCGGAGTGGCCACCCGTTCTGAAAGTTTGATTTTCTTTTGGTGAACTGGACATCCTTTTATTTATGTTTGAAGTTTTGGGTTTTTAAATGTAATAAGGCCGCTTAATTATTTTTGATGGTTTTAATATGTATTACTAAGATAGGTATTACTTATTTTAACTGTTGAAATTGGATAGCTTTAGGGCGCGTTTTTAAAAACAACAATTGATTTCAAAATAACACGACAACAAACAAAGCTTCCGCAATGAAAGTATTTTCCAAAATTAATCACTTTTCCTAAAAATGACTTAATCAAATCGGTTTCCTAGAAATATCCATGACGTTAAGGTGTGGCAATAGCGGTATGCATGTCTAGGATTGGATCCGAAGGGAGCTTGGTACTTAAGCAGTCCGATGGACTCACCACCTCTTTTCCGGTTTCCTACCTGGTACACAGCTTCCATTCACTTTAACCTATAATGAAATTATCTTTTAAAACACTAAGTAAGTTTTTCAGGATCAACAATATAAAATATTTTGAACGCTTCGATGTGGCATGTCAGATCCGGTCACAACGTCTGGGCCGGGTTTTGGGTGTTACATTTAGTGGTATCAGATCCTAGGTTGCAACAACTCGGCTGTGGAATGGATTTACAAAAATAAAGATTTTCGAAAACGAAAATTTTATAAAGAATGCGAAAAACTCGATTTTCAAAATTTAGATCTTTAGAAGGTGGCATTCCGAATCTCCGGCTCAAGCCTGTAAGTATTACTCTGAACTCTTCTGAATATTTTTCTGACTTATCTGTCTGTACTGAAATCCTGCTAGGATACTCTAGATAGGATGATACTGAAACCATAGGAAAATCTGATAAGAGACTGAAACTGTAGCTAGACTTCAATTCTGTGAAAACAAACTCTGAACTACTGTCTGATTCATAAAACATCTGTAATAAACACTGGAATATTGAATTAATGCATAAAAATTCGTAATCAAGATAATACGATATGAGTACAAGAGCCGTTCGTGGAAGAGGCCATGGACGGAGCCGAGGAAGTGCTCGAGCGAGAACTTCTTCTTCAAGACATATGTCGGCGGTGGATACACCGGTACCACCGGCAACAGAGGTAGAGTCTCATGACCGCGTTGCCGAGGATGATGCCTTATCACAGGCAATGCTTCGTGTTCTAGAAAGGGTTGTCGGGGCAAGTACGGGCAATAGAGTTTGGGGATCTATTTCTGAACGACTTCGGGCTAACGGAGTGGAGATCTTTAGGGGCGTGTCTAGTATAGCCCTGAATGTGGCAGAGTATTGGTTGGAGGCCACAGAATGGATTATGGACAACTTGGACTGCTCTGAGGAGATTGTGAGTGGGGTATCTGTACTAAGTCCTTTGGGTCACTCGGTTAGGGTAGACAAACTGTATAGGGATGTACCCTTAGAAACTCAAGTTAGGATTTTCCCTGGAGATCTGATGGAGTTACCGTTCGGAGAGTTTTATCTCATTTTGGGAATGGACTGGCTTGTTAAGCATAAGGCGACCCTGGATTGTGCTGCTAAACGAATGGTGTTAAGGACCACAAAGTATGAGGAGGTTATGGTGATAGGTGAGCGAAGGGATTATTTGTCCAATATGGTGTCGGCTTTAAGAGCCGAAAAGTGGATTTGGAAAGGTTGTGAGGCCTATTTGGCATTTGTAAGTTAGTCAGAAGAGGAGGGATTATCAGTGGATAAAGTTAGGACTGTAAAGGAGTTCCAAGATATTTTTCCGGAGGAGCTTCCAGGATTGCCTCCGAACCGAGAAATGGAGTTTAGAATCGACTTATTGCTTGGAACGGCACCAGTGTCTATCGCACCACATAAAATGGCACCGAAGGAGTTGGTGGAGCTAAAGGCACAAATTCAAGAGTTGTTGGATAGGGGCTTCATTAGGCCAAGCGTGTCTCCATAAGGAGCACCGGTGCTATTCGTGAAGAAGAAGGATGGTACAATGCGGATGTGCATTAATTATCGCCAGTTGAACAAACTGACAATTAAGAATAAGTATCCACTGCCAAGGATTGACGATCTGTTTGACCAGCTTAGAGGGGCTTCTGTATTTTCCAAGATCGACCTTCGATCTAGATATCATCAGTTAAGGGTCAAGGAGGCAAATATCCATAAGACAGCATTCAGGACTCGGTATAGTCATTACGAGTTTCTGGTTATGCCATTTGGACTGACGAACGCTCCTGCAGCGTTTATGGATCTGATGAATCGTGTGTTCCAACCATTTTTAGATAAGTTCGTAGTCGTCTTTATTGACGGTATCCTGGTATATTCTGAAACTGAAGCGAAACATGATGAGCATCTCCGTATAGTGTTGCGAGTGTTAAGGGAGAAGGAACTCTTTGCGAAGTTCAGCAAGTGTGAATTTTGGTTGAGGGAGGTAACCTTCTTAGGACATGTGGTCTCTGCCGAAGGGATTAAGGTAGACCCTCGAAAGATTGAAGCAATTTTGGAGTGGAAGCCACCTAGGACGGTGTCAGAAATTCGAAGTTTCCTAGGGTTGGCAGGATACTACAGAAGGTTTGTGGAAGGTTTTTCTATGATGGCAGCACCTCTGACAAAACTCATAAGGAAATGAGTACCGTTTGTATGGACTGAGAAGCAGCAGGAAGCTTTTGAGAAGTTGAAGAAAGTTCTAATTGAAGCACCTGTGTTAATTCAGCCAGAGTCTGGGAAGGATTTTACTGTGTACAGTGACACATCACATGTAGGCTTGGGCTGCGTGTTAATGCAGGAGGGTAAGGTGGTTGCATATGCATCACGACAGCTTAAACCTCACGAAGGGAACTATCTTACTCATGATTTGGAGTTGGTGGCAGTGATATTTGCACTTAAGATTTGGAGACATTACTTGTACGGGAAGAAGTGTATTATATACACAGACCACAAGGGTCTTAAGTATTTGTTGACTCAGAAGGAGCTGAACCTTAGGCAAAGGAGATGGATTGAGTTGCTTAAGGATTATGACTATTCGATCGAGTATCACCAGGAAAGGCTAATGTGGTAGCCGATGCTCTAAGTCGTAGAACTGTATCTGATCTGAGAGCAATGTTTGCTCGTCTGAGTCTGTATGATGATAGAAGTCTGTTGGCTGAGTTGCAAGTGAGGCCAACATGGGTGGATCAGATTAAGCAAAAGCAGTTGAACGATGAGTCTTTGGTTGCTCGTTTTCAACAAGTTAAGGAATGGGAAACTTCTGAGTTTGGGTTAAATGGAGAAGGAGTTTTGTGTTTTCGAGGAAGAATTTGTGTTCCGAAGGACTCTGATTTGAGGCAGACAATATTGAAAGAAGCTCATGGAGGACTTTGTGCCATGCACCCTGGAGGGAACAAGTTGTATCACGACTTACGAGAATTGTACTGGTGGCCTGGACTTAAACGAGAAGTAACGGAGTTTGTAGGGAAATGTCTGACATGCCAGCAAGTGAAAGCTGAGCATCAATTACCCTCTGGACTGTTACAGTCAGTGAAGATACCATTTTGGAAGTGGGAGAGGGTAACCATGGACTTTGTGAGTGGGCTGCCTTTGACACCATCAAAGAAAGACTCAGTGTGGGTGATTGCGGATAGGTTGACCAAATCAGCCCATTTCATACCTGTTCATACTGACTTTTCACTTCAAAAGTTAGCCAAGTTGTATGTGGCAGAGATTGTGCGACTTCATGGAGTCCTAGTTTCAATTATTTCTGATCAGGATCCCAGATTTACATTTCGGTTTTAGCAAAGGTTGCATAAGGCGTTGGGGATGCGATTGAATTTTAGTACGACTTTCCATCCCCAAACTGATGGTCAGTCAGAGAGGGTTATTCAGATTCTGGAGGACATGTTGAGGGGATACGTGATTGACTTTTGAGGTAGTTAGGAAGATTACTTGCCGTTGGAAGAATTTGCGTACAATAACAGTTACTAGACGAGTATTCGAATGGCACCGTATGAAGCACTGTATGGACGAAGGTGTCGTACACCTAGTTGTTGGACCGAACTAGGAGAGCGACAAATTCTTGGACCAGAATTGGTAGCTGATACTGAGGATAAGGTCATAATAATTAGGGACCGGTTAAAAGAAGCATCTGATAGGCAAAAGTCATATGCAGATTTGAAGCGTAATGAGATTGAGTACTCAGTAGGTGATATGGTCTTCTTAAAGGTTTCTCCTTGGAAGAAGATATTAAGGTTCAGTAAGAAGGGCAAGTTGAGTCCGCGGTTCATTGGGCCTTATTGGGTTTTGAAGCGAGTAGGCCCAGTGGCTTATCAGTTGGAATTGCCTCCAGGGTTAGACAGGATTCACGATGTTTTTCACGTCTCCATGTTAAGGCGTTATAGTGCTGACCCTGCTCATGTCCTGCCAGTTGCAGAAATTGAAGTTTAGACTGATTTGACCTTTGAGGAGGAGCCTGTGCAAATATTGGCTCGAGGTGTTAAGGTTCTCAGAAGGAAATCTGTCCTGTTAGTGAAAGTACTTTGGCGTAATCATGGAAGGGAAGAAGCTACTTGGGAAGCAGAAGAGACTATGCATCAACAATACCCTCAACTAGTTGCATCAGGTAAATTTCGAGGACGAAATTTCATTAAGGAGGGTAGAGTTGTAACGCCCCAATTTTCGGGAATTCTGTGAATGTTGGCAAAATTTCATGCTTTGATTTTGTCATTTGTGAGTGAAATTATGAAATAGGACCTATGTGAAAATGTTTGAAAATGCTATAGGCTAAATTGAAGTGGCCAAATAAATAGGAGTGCAAAATAGGAGGATTTGCATGACAAACCTCCCATTTTACATGAAGTGGCCAGCCATCATGTTGTTGTAGACAAAATGTGCACTTGATATCCATAATTTATGGTACAAATTGATACAAATTGATAATGGGTTAGGTAAATGTTTCATGATAATGGGTTAGGTAAATGTTCCATGATGGGAATTTCATGTCTTCTGTATTAAAGAATTAAATGGATGAAATATGAAATTTTATTAAAATAAAAAGGGGTGAAAAGAACAAAGTTTTGTCCATCTTTGTTCATCATAGCTGAAAGTTAGAGAAGAGAAAGGAGAGGAGAAAACTCTTGAGTATTCGGTCACTAGGAGGAGGAAAATTGAAGGTAAGTTCTTGGTACCTTACTTCTATTTTGAGGTTCATGAGTTCTTCTTGATTCTACCTTAACTCTTGAAGCATATTTTGATTTTTAGTTATGTTGTGAGCATTTAGTCATGAATTAAAATGAAGGAAATGGTTGTTGTTTCATATTCTTTTGATGAAAAATGGAAGATAGGTGAAGTTGAGCCAAACAAATGAGCATGCATGTGCCTTAGATGCTAAGGGGAAAAATTGGCTAACATGTTGTGCTTTAAAATGATGAAATGGAGATTATACTTAAGTAAAATCATAGATATGTGATGATTGATTGGTGATATACATGTTTAAATAACAAGCATGCAAGTTAGGTGTGAAAGAGTGAATTTGGTAATAAATCTGCTTGGGACAGCAGCAGTAATGTGACTTTGGAAAATCACCATAAATTGTGAGAGATGAATTAGAAGCTGAATAAATTATGTAATTAAAGCTTGTTGAGTCTAGTTTCAAATGAAATAAACGAAAATATATTTTTAATTCTGTATAATGAGAAATTTGATTCGTAATGAAGAGTGGTCAGATTAGTCAAACAGTGAAACATGGGAAAATTTAAGAAAAATCTGGTATTGATTGGCTAAACTAAAAATTCTGAAAATTTTATGGATAGAAGATATATGAGTCTATTTTCAGGTAAAATTAACGGGACTTAATTTGGAGTTTCGTAGCTCTAGTTATAAATGATTTAGTGACTGTTGTTTAGGAAGACAGCTTGCAGTGAGATTATGATTATGTGATAAACATTGACAAAAATTTGTTAATGAGTTGCTTATTGATTTCTTATAAGCTTACTATGATCTGTAGGTGTGGTTGGCCGAATATTGTAAGGGATTAATACGTAGTTTGTATTTGAATAGTTAGATTAATGTGTTAGTAATCCAATTGTAGGCGGTTCGTGTGTGGATCTCGTCAGCATATCGTCGCAAACAGGTGTGTAACTAACACCCTCTTTCTTAGTCTGGATCGGCAAAAGTCGAAAAGCCGAAATGCCGAAAACCTATATTTTGTAGATTTCCGAGTGTGCGAATGCTCGTGAGGTAAATCGATTAATGTTTTTGGTAAGCTGCAAAATTTGGACTGCAAAGTGCATGATTTCTGTGCCCTCGATATTTTTTGGCTTAATAGGCCAAAATTGGAATGATGGGCCAACGGGCCCAATTCGGTAAGAACCCTCGGTACGTGATTCTCTTAGTACGTGAAAAGTAGGAATATGCATGAAAAACCCTAAAATAGATAAATTACTGAAATACCTTTAAAAAGTGGAAAATTTACAGTTTTACCCCTAGTAGATAAATTACCGAAATACCCCTAGGGTTAGATTGACCTAAATGCATGTTTGACTGTTGTTATTTACTGCATGCCATGTTGTTATTATCTGATGCATGGGATTGGGATATTGACGGAGGAAGTACTGAAAGTGGCTTGTCCACGTACTGGAGGCTTTGCCTCAATTTACTGTTAACTGAGCAGCAAGGCTGCAACTGTGGAGTGTTGGGCTGGGTGGGTTGAGCTATTCCCCACATGGAGTGTAGGACTGGCACGGGTGGAGTGTAGTGGTTGGTGGGTTCAGTAGTCTCCCCAAACGGCTTGCTTATGTCATTGATGTTGCATGTATTTTAAAATGGGCCTATGGGCCATACTGTTATCTGAATAAGGGGCTAAGGCCCAGTTTATTGTAATCTGAAAAGGGCTCTGGTCCGGTACCAATGTTACCTGAATGGGCTTAGGCCCAATAGGCTTGAGCTGACTTGGGCTTTGAATGGGTTTTCCTTACACACTGAGTTTCCCCAAACTCACCCCTTTTATTTTCATCCACGCAGGTAATCCCCAACCATAGTGGGCTTGGAGCTGTGAAGGAATTCGGAGTGGCCACCCGTTCTGAAAGTTTGATTTTCTTTTGGTGAACTGGACATCCTTTTATTTACGTTTGAAGTTTTGGGTTTTTAAATGTAATAAGGCCGCTTAATTATTTTTGATGGTTTTAATATGTATTACTAAGATAGGTATTACTTATTTTAACTGTTGAAATTGGATAGCTTTAGGGCGCGTTTTCAAAAACAACAATTGATTTCAAAATAACACGACAACAAACAAAGCTTCCGCAATGAAAGTATTTTCCAAAATTAATCACTTTTCCTAAAAATGACTTAATCAAATCGGTTTCCTAGAAATATCCATGACGTTAAGGTGTGGCAATGGTGGTATACATGTTTAGGATTGGATCCGAAGGGAGCTTGGTACTTAAGCAGTTCGATGGACTCACCACCTCTTTTCCGGTTTCCTACCTGGTGCACAGCTTCCATTCACTTTAACCTATAATGAAATTATCTTTTAAAACACTAAGTAAGTTTTTCAAGATCAACAATATAAAATATTTTGAAAGCTTCGATGTGGCATGTCGGATCCGGTCACAACGTCTGGGCCGGGTTTGGGATGTTACAGCACTAAAGGTGCAAACGGTAAGGAGGAGTGATTATGAACTTGGTTGATATGTTTATAAAATGTAAATGTGATAATAACATGAAAATAGTTAGTATGGTGGCACATGATTGTGTTTTGAATACTTTGATCTTATTATGCCAATGTACTAACTTGTGGTTGTTTCGTGAACTTGTACAAGAATGTTTAAGGATGGAAAAGAAGTTTCATGATATGCATCTTTGTAATTCTCATGATTAAATTGATATAAAGTTAGGTAAGTTAAGTTAAATCTAGTATGAACTTACTAAGCCTTTGATATGTTTACTGTCGTTTTCCCTCACTTGTATATTGTTGATTATGGAATAAAGCAAGACGATTAGATTATCTCGGAGCTCACACTACCCAACTCCTGATTTGGTAGAATTTTGATCGTTTGAACCTGGTTATATGTGGCATGTGTCTAAGGGTGTCTTATTATTTGTAATGTTAAGTATGTTTTAAGACATACTTGGTTTTATCACTTATGCCAAATTGCTTATATTTGAAAATTCAAAGCTTTTGGTTTATAAGTATGGTTTGGAAATCAAGCAAGTAATGTATGCATGATCAAGTTGTTAAATGGGTGGTGTGGTAGTTATGAATGGTATATATGCACAATTTATATTTTAACACCCCTAACCCGTATCCGTCGCCGGAATGGGGTTACGAGGCATTACCGATCATAATACCATTCAGAACAGACTTTCATTACAAGATTAATCATATAACTTTTTTTTAAAACCAAACTAACATGTTTCGATATACTATTTATCTAATTAATCAAACTCCAGTTAACTCAATACAAATAAATAATCATAGAAATCAAATGCTTAACTTATAACCCAATACAATTTATTTCATATTCAAATCATATATGCAAACCTAACCTTTAAAGCATACATATGGTTAATATATGAATTAATCTATCAACTTACAATTTGCATGCACCAAGATTAATTAATAAATTCATACATCATTATATTTCATATAAATAACATATATCACAATATCCACTTCATTTATCAAATATTACCAAACCTTATAATATATATTGCTTAACCACAAATATTCCATTTCACAATTATAACATGAGCATACAAGTAAACATATAATGACCTATTTTAATCAAATTGCCAAACCATAAATGTAGTATATTAATAAATCTAAATAACATATCCAACTTGTCTCTACTTGGCCAATGCATTACATTAATAGCTATGATTTATGCGCATATATATACTCATACATTGCTATTACAACTGAATTAAAACAACTAATACCCATTCAAATATATATATATATATACATATCATAATCATTTCACTTCAATACTAAGCCGGATTTAGTAAACCATTCTCAACTACAAAATATATCATATAATACACCTATACCAAAATAGATCTCAAACACATTATAATATAGTCGAATACTCTTTAGTACCGATTCATGATATAAAATTTACCTTTCAAAGATAAATCATTAATCAACTAGATATATATATCCAAGGCACATACCTTACAAATCATATGGAAAAGATAACAAATTAACTCCAGCCATATTCGGTTATTACAAAATATCCTTCATTACCAAATCATTTATAACATCTTAACTAGCATAATAACCGAATTCACATATATACTTTATCTTAGTAAGAACCACATCCAAATCAATCAAACATACCTATGTATATATTATGACTAGTTCATTCATATCACATCCAAAATCATTAATCAACTTCAATACACAAACACAAATCACAAATACCATTCATCCATAGTACATAACATTATAACCAAAACAAACTCAAACCATAATCAAACATAACTGATTTCAAGTAAAGAAATTAAGCCATTTTCGCATGGCTTATATACATATACTTTCAAAATAAACTTACTCCAAGGCTAGCCTTCATATGCCATAATTCAAGTTCAACTTATTAAGTACTGAAACAGTAGATAATGTGATGAACTTTGCTAATGATTCCAAAGCTCGTAACTTGATCCAAAATCTATAAAATAGAACAACATACACACAGAGTAAGCTTTTATAGCTTAGTAAGTCACAAGCAAATAAACTATTCATTGACATAAACAACTCATTTAAAGTAAATCTAATTATGTTAGATCATATTAAACCAAAATCTTAAGATTTCACATATAACCTGTACTTTTGCATATAAGTTTACTTATGGCCGAATACATATATATAAATGTTAACAAAATATCTTTCGGTTTCAAAGCTAACTATCATTATAGGATCACATATACATATACTCTTGAATCAAATATGATATCGCATGTAAACACATAGCAATGCCCGAATATACATCACAAGATACACATGTTCACATTAATGACTTACCTTGTTTCAAGTAGGTAATAAACCAATCCATACCTGATCATTTTAGCTCATTTTGCATATTCGATCACAACCTATCAATGCCTGATGAAACATTCGAAATTGGATAGGACACTCGGATAATCACACATATATTGTACAATGCCAACGTCCTAGACGTGATCTTACATGTAATCATATATCGATGCCATTGTCCCAGACAGGGTCTTACTTGCACACATATATCAGAGTCACATATCGATGCCATGGTCTTACTTGCACATCACATATTGAAATCCTATGCCATGACATATGTATCCTAGCTTTTCCTAAGGTTCATATAGGGCTTTCGGACGTCGTAACTCAGTCAAAACGAATTCATAAACATAGTTCCTAAACATAATCACATTCGGAATTCACATATAAAATCTCATATAATTTAATTTCAGCTTATAAACTCATAAATAATTAGAATTAACAATATTTATTTGCTTATAAACTTACCTCGGATGATGTAAAACGGAACGGGACGACCAGTCGACAACTTTAGTTTCCCCCCAATCCAAATCCGATTTCTTTGGTTCTTGATCTAAACATATTCAAATTAAACTCATCAAACATTTTTTATTCAATTTAGTCCAAAAACACATAAATGGGCAAATTACCATTTTACCCCTGACACTTTACACTTTTTACAATTTAGTCCCTATTGCACAAAACATACAATATGCAAAATCTCAACATACCCATGTTAGGCTGAATGTTCTTAGTATTCATACAAGTCCATATATTTTTTCATTTATTTCACATTTTAGTCCCTCAAATTTTTATTTTTGCAATTTAGTCCTAAATACTCAAAATCATCAAAAACTCCAATACAAAACATGTTAATCCAAAACATATATTTCATATTTCATCATTAAAAAACAAAAAATTACAAGCTTTCAAAAATTACAAGCTTTCAACAATGACATAACTCAAAATATTCATCAAAATAAAAAATTCAAGCATGGGTCTTGAAGATATCTTAGCAACGACCTCAAAAACGTAAAAATTATCAAAAACTGAGCTAAACACATACCTTAATCAAGCTTGACTATGGCCAAACCCTAGCTTCTTTTTCTTTTCTTCTTATTTTGTTATTTCATCAATGAAAAAAAAGTATGAATACTAATTTTTTTTTATGATATGTTTTATATTATATAACTTATATTATTAATTTACTAAATTGACCTTAGTTAAAATTTTATACTATCATATATAACATGTCCTTTGCCGTCCACTAATACTAATAATGGCCCAATTACAACATAAAAGCTTTACATTATAAAGACATTAACAATTTAGTCCTCACACATTAAACTATCAAGTTTTCATTTTTTGCGATTAAATCCTTTTATTTAATCGGGCACTCAAACAATAAAATTAAAGCACGAAAATTTCACAAATATAAATTCACATAAAATAAACATATAAAATAATTTTTAAATATTTTTTAACTCGGATTCGTGGTCCCGAAACCACCGTTCCAATTAGGGTCTAAATTGGGCTGTTACATATATAATAGGTTAGAATATGTATGTTTTGTACCTACATGCAAGAATGAACATGATTTGAATTGAGAAATGAATGGTTGAATTGCATGTAATTGTACATATAACTTTGTTGTGATTTGGTGTCAAATGTTCCATATTGGTTGCTGATTTTATTAGGTGATTATATGTAACAACCCGATTTGGACCCTAATTGGAATGGTAGTTTTGGGACCATGAATCTGAGCCAGAGAAATATTTTAAAATTATATTCTGTGTTTATTTTGTGTGAATTTATATCTAGGAAGTTTTCGTGATTTAATTTTGTCGTTTAGGTGTCCGATTAAATAAAAGGACTTAATCGCGTAAAATGAAAATTAGGTGGTTATTTCAAAAAGGGGCTGAATTGAACTTGGCTTTTTAAATGGAAGCCTTAAAGTTGCAATAAGCCGAATATTAAGTGTAGTGGATGGTTAAATACATATATTATATGATATTATTATTATATCATTAAGGTTATTTAAGTAATTTGGTTAATAAACTTGTATATGTTAAAAAAAAGTAATCAAATTCATTTTATTTCCTTTGTTCTTCATCACCGAAACTATACAAAAGAAAAATAAAGAACAAGAGCTAGGTTTCAGCACTTACTAAAGCTTAATCAATTTTTGTTTTTGTTCGATTTTTGATACTTTTTATGTTTTTGAGATCGTTGCTTAGTAATCTTCAAGACCCAAGCTTTAGTTTTTTATTTTGATGAATATTTTGAGTTATGCCATTGTTGATAACTTGTGATTTTTGTTGTTTGATGATGAAATATGAAAGATATGTTTTAGATTAACATATTTTGTATTGGAGTTTTTGATGATTTTGAATAATTAGGACTAAATTGAAAAAATAACAATTTGAGGGAATAAAATGTGAAATTAATGAAATATATCGGCTTGTATAGATATGGGTACGATTCAGCCTAACATGGGTACTTTGAAATTTTGTGTATTTTGTGTTTTGTGCAATAGGGACTAAATTGTAAAAATTGTAAATGAAAGGAGTAAAATGGTAATTTTCCCATTTATGTGTTTTTGGACTAAATTGAATGAAAATATGTTTGAATGAGCTTAATTTGAATATGTTTAGATCAAGAACCAAAGGAATCGGATTTGGATCAGGGGAAAACGAAAGTTGTCGATTAGTCGATCTATACTGGTTTTTTGTTGTCCGAGGTAAGTTTATAAGTAAATAGACGTGTTTAATGGTAATTAAATGCTAAACTTATATGTTGTTATGAAATGTTATATTTATATATGCTATGGTCGAACATGGATAAACTTGGTTACTACACTTCCGATTTCGTTTCGACCGAGTTAAGACGTCCGAAAGCCCCGTATGAACCTTAGGAATAGTTAGGATACATATTTCATGACATAGGATTCAAATATATGTGTATTAATAAGACCATGGCATTGATATGTGATTCTGATATGTGTTTACGAGTAAGACCCCGTCTGGGACAGTGGCATCGACATGTGACTACGTGTAAGACCACGTCCGGGACGTTGGCATTGTACGACTTGTGAGATTATTCGAGTATCCTATCAAATTCTGAATGGTTCATCGGGCAAAGGTAAATTGTGTTTGGAAGTGAAATACGAGCTAAAAGGGCTAGGTATGAATTTAACTTGTTGGCTAACAGTAATAATGTAAGTATGTATTTGATATTCGTTCTTTTTATGTGTATTTGGTAATATTGAACATAAGTGAGATGGAATGTGTATTCGGCTTTGTGGCCAAATAAGTTGAGTATCAATGAACAATACATAATAATGTGCAAGTGTATGTGACTATGTGTAATCGGCTTTATAGGATATATATATACAAGTATAACATTATGATATGATTTTCGAGCTTATGTTTTTAAGTATATGTGTGCATGATTTTATTTTATAATTAGTTGTTTTGGAAGTTGATTATTAATAGGTTTGAATGACCATGTTAGTATTCGGCCTAGGTGGAAGAAAGTATTTTATTTGAAGTTTTAAGGTCGAGTATGCTAATATTGGTATAATTGGTTGATTATAATAAATTGAATATGTCACTTGGTTGTTTATTTGCTTATGACTTACTAAGCTGTGATAGTTTACTTTGTGTGTTATGTTACTCTGTTTTGATAGATTTTGGAGTCAAGCTACAAGCTCGGGGACTGTCAGCAAAGTTCATCACACTATTAACTATTTTGGTACCTTTAAAAGTTAAACACGAATTATGGCATGTATAGGCTGGAACATATTTTTGAAGTGTTGGTTTTGGTTATGTAACTAAGGCCATGTGAAAATGGCTTGCTATTTATGTTTAAATTTGAATTTATGTGTGCTTAGCTATAATGTTTTATGATCTTGATTTTTGAAATATGCGGATATGTTTGATTGTGGTTTGATTCGTGGTAAGTATATTATGTATTGGAAATGGCTTTATTTTTAAGCTTGAATTTAATTATGTTGGGCATGGTTAAATCTATTTCGATTAAAATGCTATATGTTTGGAATTATAAGTTATATGTGTTAGGTATTATGTGTTATGAATCGGTTTGGTGGTGATGATAGATATAATGAGTAATCGGTTTTGTAGTTAGCACTATTTGGAGATTATGTTCTTGTATATAAACGTGTGTGGTGAGCTTGGTTAAATAAGTCAGCTTGAATAATGCTCTAGTTGGTGTACGTGAATTTGCTGTATAAATATATGTATATTCGAGTGATACATATTACTTTAATTCGGTTAGGACTTGAAAAGATGGCAGTAGTTTATTTCGATTCGTGAGTAGTTTTAAATGAGATTTTGAATTTAATTAATATATATGATGATTGATGAATTGGCTTTTACACTTATATATCTATGTATATGATGTTTTGGTTTAATATAAATATGCATTTGTATTATAAAAATTATTTGGAAGATTAATTGGATGACCGAATCATAACTAATTAGTTTGGTTTCTTTTGTGCAATTTAGACAGGATAATTAACATGAGATTTGAGAGTACTTTAAATCATTATTTTCTGTCTTGAATGGTAATTGTTTGCATGTAGATGATTCGGGTCATTTATATTAGTATTGGGTTAAGTTTGATAAATTTAGGCAATGATGGTTCGGCAATAATCCAAATTTGATATAGTTCAATACACATGATGTAATTATTGGTTCATGAAATGTATACATATTCATATATAATCATTCGATGAATTTGTCTATGACATTTAAGTTAAGGAACAAATTACTATGTGAATTTTTTTTAATTGGTTTAAGATGTGTATGTAAAGAATTAAAAGTTATATCTTTGATTTTTAATTAGATATTCGATTACCAGTAGAGTGTTGAACATATAATGTGCACATAAGTAATATGATTTGTTTTAATGAATGTTTAATATTTAATTAATTATATGTTTTATATTTATATGATTTTTATTTGAGTTATTATGAGTAAATTCAGAATTGTGCTTTTGTTTAGTAATGCCTCACAACCCCATTCTGGCGACGGATACGGGTTAGGGGTGTTACATTATATTTTATGTTTTGGCATGGTATGGTTTGAACATGTTTATAATGGTTGAAATACATTTTACGACACTTTTTAAGGTTGGATTTGAAACAAGCACCAAATGGCCTATTTTTTTACCACACGAGTTGCCACACGGCCATGTGAAGGATGCAGGCTGATGGCATGGTAGTGTGGGTATTGTAAAAATGGTCAAGTTTTACTCACACGAGCACAATGAGTTACACAGCTTGAGCACACAGCTGTATGACCCCTGTTTTGCATAATTGCATTTAAACTTTTATAAAAGTTTCAAATTGGTTCTTGTTTGATTCGGGCCTACTTCAGAGCCTTTGTAAGCTCGATTTAAAGCCAATTTTGTTTGCAAAGTATGATTTGTGTGAATGTATGAAATTATTAAATGTTTTAATGAATTCTTGATTTAAATCATATGTAATTATTTTTTTATTTGTTGTAGCATCCCATAACTTGACTCCGGTGATGGGGACGGGTGAGGGGTGTTACATTTAGTGGTATCAAAACTATGGTTTAGTTGATTCTAAGATTGAACGTAACGTGTGTTGAGTCTAGAAATACATGTCACATTAATCTGTGATAGTGCGATGCTTTTGATCCAATTTGTCTCTACTTTCTTTTAAGATATAATATGTTGGTTGAGGTTAATCGTGTAGTATTAGATGAGGTAGATGGTAATGTTTTCGCTTCCAATCAGGGAGCTAATTATAGCACGTTAATTTTGAAAGGGCCAAATAATGATATGCAAATTACTTTCTGTTAAAAGATGAACCAATGGTTCTTAGAGTATGTGTGAGCAAATCTTGCAGCTTCTCAACCTCCACCCTCGACTGTGTTTCCTACGACACCCCATTTTCCTCAAGATCGGATATATGTTCACAGACCTCCAATTAATAAGATTTAGAAAAGTGGAGTTGAAGAATTCAAGATAGAAACTGATGATGATTCAGTTAGAGCTGAATACTGATTGAAATAAATACATCAGCCAACCATACCTAGAAAAGGGAAAAAATGAATTTTAAGAGTTGAAACTCCAAGACTCCAGTAAATAAAGTACGACTAAGATCGTCTCTAACTCCTCTACGAAAGAACTCAAAATATGTTTGTAGTCATTTCAATTCTTCGTCAAGATTTTTGAGAAAAGATAAGGCGAAATTGAATAACTTGAGATCCCTAACTATATCAATAATCAGCATTGGTAGTGTTCCTACAATGGATAGATCAATTAGTAATCACTTTGGAAAAACTCATCGAGTTGTGTACCGATTAAACAGTGGGTGTTACACCTGGATACTTTTAAGAAATAGAATTTAGAGGAATTTTGGGACTTATTTGAACAAAATAGAGAGTTGGCGAACTCTACCAGGATTTTTGGGAAAAAATTGTGATTGACGATTAAATAATTAAGTTCTAATTCTGGTTTGGATAGGATGGAACCAACTAATTCCATAGTGGGAGACATAATGATTTACAACGATTGGATAAGAGGGTTTGGGAGACCGTGTATAGGAGAGAGATATATAAGTAAAAGTGGTTATTCTGGTAAAGGAGAAAAATTCTATTTAATTCAGTCTGTAAGTTTCTTTTTATTTGGTTTTTCTTCTTCGATTGCTCTGAGAAAAAAGAGAACTTAGGAGAGCTTTGCATGGAGCAGAATTTGTGAGAATTGGAGTCTAGAAGTAGAGAGATTTTAAAACTGGTAAGCTTCCTAACTTTCAGTGCTCGAGAATCTGAGAAAAAAAAAGGAGGGCAAGGGCTCCTAATAAGTTTTTGTAAACTGGGTTCTAGGTTTTAAGGTTGAATAACTTCGATTTAATTGATAAATGGTTGTCATGCTTAGCTTGTAAGACCCCTACCCAACTCGATCATCGAATTTAGGTACGAAGAGTCACATCTGAAACAGGTTGATGTACATGTTTAGATCTTACTATTTAACAATCAGACTATATTACCTATTTACTTAAAAAACCTATACAACAGAGACAATAAGTTAAAATAAAATTTCACTATCTCAACTCCGTACTCTAAGGGGACTATTTAGTTACAATACATTCAAACCATAAGCGAAGTCTTTAATGGTGCCCCTTCCTATTGCATGACTCCCAACTAACGTTGATTCTTACTCCAACACTATCTAGCTTGGTCCTCCTCGAGTTCCTTACCCAACGAGTCATGCAATCATAGACCAAAACATTTGTAAGTTCAAATGAACTTAATGTGTTTCTTCGCTACTACCATGAATAGCTCACCCCTTTTTAGTTGGGGTATTAACTTAAAAGAAATTAAAACACTTTAACTCTCTATTTTTATTAAACTTTCGCGCCGTGCTTGAACTGGTGGGTTCTCATCTGCTTTGTAACACCCTATACCTAGCTCGATTGTTGAGCCCGAGTAACAGGACGCTACATCAAACATTGAACTTATACATATTCATACAGTTTCAAATATATGCAACCATCATCACTTTCAAATATTTGGAGGAGTGTTGAGTCTTAAACACCTTAGGAAACATTTAAAATGACTTAACAATGTTTATCAATATTAATAACAAGTTTAACCATGCATGGGGACCATCTAACAAAATTTTCCAAAGAAGTCACGTAGGTACCGATACACCATTGCTGATATCGATATTTATAAAGACTAGTATCGATACCATTAAGAAAATTGGAACCTTTTTACCATTCTTTTTCTTTTTAAATTTTAGAACTAAACAAATTATCAATACAAAACAAAAGTATCTATATTTTTACCCCGAGTATCGATACTCATGAAAGGCTATCGATACCAAAATGAGCTACTATTTTCTTGCATATTCATTACAACATGGAGGTATTGATACTTATGCTCGAATATCTATACCTCAGCACAAAACATCAAAAACATAACAAAACAGGGCAAAATTCATACTTAAACATCTTCTTATCCAATAGGCATCAACTAACGTACCATCCAATATCAAAATGATCATAATCATAGTCCAAAATAAAATCTCTACCTCAGTTTAATTAAACTATAACAAACCAACAATATAATGGTAAATGCCTATCAAATCTTAAAATTCTATAATCATATCAAAACACTAAAGACATAATAGCATGAACAACCAAAGTTCTAGCCACATTTCCTTTATTCCTACAGTCCAAAGAATAATCAAAATGTCACCTACTCAATTTACTAAGCCTAACTTAGATCACTTCCTTAGGACCACACCACTCACACTGCAATGCTAAATATCTGTAATGGTTTAGAATGGAGTGTGTGAACTTAAACAAGCTCAGTGAATGTACAAAATTACCATGAATACACACAATATCATACGTTAAACGAAAGCCACAAAAGACAGATTCTCAACAGTATTTAACTATAGTACAAATCTAGCATACTTATGCATCACTTTCTAATACATCTAACATTATATTCACATATTTATACATGCATCACATTTCATACACAATTCATTAATTGATAAATTGGCAACTTGAGACTATGAAACATAAAAGTGGGCTCTATCACCACTCATTGGATACACGGATCTCCAACAAACAAATGACTCGAGGAGTCGAACATATCCCAAAAGTGCAGTATCAAGCTAACACTCTCCAACACACCAAAATATCCTGATGAATGGAGCTTAGCTCACAGTCCCTTATATCCTCAAATTGATCTGGGCCTTAATGCCCCAAAATCATAATACAGGGTTGAGTTGTCACATAATCCTATAGCATGCCAACTATATCCAAGGGTCTCAAAAGATCACAAAGCCAAATTATCCACAAATAAACACATATTTACTTACCGTTTTCTACACACTTTTTCTACACATTTACATTATTAACACAACATCATCACTATCATTTGGCATGTTTAGCATGCTCACAACTGAAACATTTCACAAGAGGTAACACAACTTATATCACACATCATATTACTCAATCCACATCACATAGTCACAATTTTTTCAAAATACATGAAAGGAATAAGAAAGCTAGGGTTAGGCTACTCTTAAGCTCCCATTTAGCACTATGAATAGTGTCTACAAGTAGTGATTCTAAACACTCATCGTTCATACTTTTTCCTAATTGCCAAAAGCTTAAACTAGCTTCTCCTTGCTTTTCGCCTTTATCAGAGAAGGCAAAATTGGCTCCAAATCTTCACCAAAGTTAACCATACAACAAATAAAATTAATTTACAGCCATAGACACACCTCAACAAGAAAAAACATAGGTTTAAGGTTAGTTGCTCTTGGAATTGAAAATTTTCTATTAGCAAACTCGAAACCCTAATACCTTAATCTCTACTCATTTCCATTCCTTAAAATCAATTCCAATAATCTAATTACTCATCTAAGAATAATTTTCAATCTTCAAACCACACAAAATTGCTCAGGTTTATGGTTTCAAAAATTTGACATACATGACCTCTTTTAATGAAAACTCAACAAAACCTTCAAATTCTTTAACGAAACTTTAAGGAGAGTTTAAAAACCTTTTAATTACATAAAAACAAGTTGAAAACACTTTGAAACAATAGTTTCATTCAAAAACCTGAATTTCACCATTAATAAAGAAAGTTTCAATTTCTACCTAAAACCTTTGCTTCAACAGCTTAAAACTCAATTTAAATGACTAGATCATGTCAAAAGCTATTAGGAAATCAAAATTTTACCTTGACTAAGGGAAAAATGAACGATTTGTGTGAATCTAAGAAAGCCCACAAGTTAAATAATAGCAAAATTAATGTTTCTCTTGATGTTCTTATTGAAATTCTAAAGAGGTTTAATGTTTGAAAGATGATAGAAACCAAAAGGATAGAAGTAATGGAAATCAAAATAGATGCATGATGTTTGGAATATCAAGGGACAGAAAAAAAAAGTGGGGGAGAAGGGGTTTTCATGAGTTTCCTATAAGTGGGGGGAATAGGGCATTTTTTTAAAACTTTGGTATATTTACTTTCGTGGTTTTCTCAATTTTAAACCCTTTTTTCAAACTAGTCCATGCTTTAAAATTAAAGGTCTTTTCCACTCTATTTTCACAAATTGATTTAATTTCCAAAAAGCCATAGATGAAAACATTTTCGGTTTACCATATTTTAAATTTTTGAATTGATTTTGAGCTATTATTCAAAAATTACCCTAAAAACTTCTAGACCCAATTTCAAGATGTGATACGCTTTCCACCTTTCTTTATCGATGGTTTAACTTCTAATACCACAAGAACCTGGTCAAGCTTATATCCTGTTGTAAGGGTTTTGGTGGTTTCTAAATGTTATATTATCTTGGCGGATTCTCACTTTATCTAATTACTCTTGAGAATGGATCATCGTTTCCCATTACCCAGATACTAAGTTCTTAAATTCAAAGCATAACGGGATGTACCCCCCGGTCATCCTCCTTGGGACAAGGTTTGCAACAACCTAATTTCTATAGTGTCGAAAAAAGTGGTTTCGAGACCACAAATTTGGTGAGTAAGCCCGTATTAATTATCATTTGATTTGTATGAGTCAATTATAATTTTATATTGAGTTTTGACTTGGTGAATTTTAGTTAATTCAATAAATAGTTAGGTATAAGTGGTTGTCCCAAAAGTCAAATGGTTTAAGAAACTGAGATATCGAGACATTGTTTTTGAAAACTAAGCTTGTAAATATTTTTACGAAGATATTGTTTTCTTACGTGAAAGTTTGGTTTAGAAATTTTAATGTTTAGATAGTTGATTAATTAAAATGGACTAAATCATTAAAGTCATAAAACTTAATCGCTATTGAATTATAATGATTAAATGACTTAATTAACTTAAGTGGAAGGTTTTATATGGAAAATATGCCATTTTTATTTACTAGGACGGTTAGTGGGTGTATTTATACATTTTATACATTACTTTTAATGTTAAATTAATTAAAATATAATAAAGCATAAAATATAAAATAAATAAAATCATCATCTTCTTAATTTTAATTCCACCAAAAAATAAAACCATTTTCCTTCATTGAAAGATCTTAAGTTTCAAAAACGGTTTAGCACTCTTGCATTGTAAGAATTTTTGACCTATTGTGAGTAATTTTTATGTTTTTGAGATTGTTGCAACTAGGTCCAGCTAACGCGTACCTTCGTTTTTTTTTAAACTGCTAAGGATTTTGGATTTTCCATTGATGAATATTTGTTAGTTTTTATGTTAAATGATGGATTTGAAGTATTGGTTGTTAGTTAGGATTAATTTGCAAAGCAATTTTTGATAGTTTTAATTAAAGGACTAGTTTGATAAAATGTTAAAATTGACATGGAATTTTTGTAACTTTTTAATAAATATGGACTATCCTAGTATGCAAATAAATTCGGCTAGCTTGAGTATTAAAGAAATTTTGTTAAATTTGGAATTTTGTTAAATTGAGTTGGGATGTGTATTTGAATTTGATGAGATTGAATTTAATCATTACAGATCAAGGTTTGATTCATATGGAGGATAACTGAGGAAAAATGGAAAATGTCAGATTAGTCGCTACGAGTTAGCCATTAGCATATTCTAGGTACGTTCATAGAATTAGTGAATAATTTTGTAACATCCCAAAATAGGGCCTAGTCAGAATAGTGGTTTCGAGACCAAAAATATGACGTTAAAATATTGTTTTTATGATTTTTATGAGGTTTAGAATATGAATATATGCATGTGTTAAAGTTTCATGAAGAAATACTAAGTATAAGGTGTTCAATTGGAAATTAGAGACCAAATTGAATAAGTTGCAAAAATTTTGTTTTAGAAGCAATTTGTATGAAATTGATTTGGATTATTAATTAGGAGGTCTTAAAGAGAAATTTTCCCTATTTCTAAGTTTTTGGACAAAAATGGCCTTGTATGGAAAATTTTGAAGGAAAGGCATTAGGGACATTTTGGTCATTTGGTATATTAATGAAATAAAAAGAGAAAATAAGCCAAAAATCAGCTTATTCTCTCCATCTTGCTGTCGAAATTTTAGGGTTCTCTATATCTAGGGTTTTCAAGCTTTCTAAGCTCTATAATAAGTGCTCCTAAGCCCGGTTTTTAATGTTCTTCGTATTTTTGAAATCCCGGTAACTTGCTCTCTCTAATTCTACCCATATTTCATGCTAGGGTTCATGTTTAGAAATTTACCCATGTATGGGAAGCTTATGTTTTGATGATTTATGGAAGGATATGAGAGTTTGAAGGATGGTAAACAACTTTTACTAAGTAGATTTTCATGAAAATGGCTTTAACGACTATTTTGTAAAAGTTGTAGCAAAGGGTAGAAAAATGTGAAATGAAGGAAAATATGGGCTTTTATGAACATGAAAAATGTTCGGCTAGCCTTGGGTAACTAAGAAATCCCATACATTGTATTATCCGAGCCTAGGGACTAAATTGCAAATATATGAAAGTATAAGGGTAAAATAGTAATTTCACCCAAGTATGAATTTTGGGTCGTTTTGAGTAATGTATGTATTAAACGAGCTAAATTAGGTATTATAGATCAAGAGAATCGAGATACGGGCCTTGATCGTGGAAAGAACAAAGTTTACGAGGTTTAGGCTCGATTTCTAATATTTTGTACCAAGGTAAGTACATATGCAAATAAATACATTAATTATTATTATTATTAAATGATTTATTGATATTTGTATGCTTAATATGCTTATTTGGCTATGTTGATAATATAACATGTTTTGATGCTTTGCTATATGATTATGAGACGTTGGCCATGTGAAAGAAACCATTTATGCGACTACGTTCGGTAAAGGTCTGGAAGTCTAAAATCTCGTTTGAACCTTAGGAATAGTTAAGGATACAAGTGACATGTCACTAGGATAGTTATGTGTGTTATGAGCTCATTTAATATGTGATACATGTTAGGGTCTGGGTGCTGGGTATCCTGAGTTGTGTTCGGATACTCTTTTAGCTCTTTGAGTAGCCCCGTTGAGAGCGGCATGTGATTCTATGATATGAGGCACTTCGGTGCACATTCTCTCAGATAGCCAAGGTTACGTTCAGGCGCTTCGGTGCATTTCTTTCGTGTGTCTGAATCATATTCCAAGTGTTCAACGGGTAACGTAATATGAATTTCGAAAGTAAAATTTAAGTAAGCCATATGTGTGCAAGATGGCACAGGTGTGTACTAAAACCCTATGAGGACTTAGTATATGATGATAAGCATGTACATATGAATATGGAAGGTAAGTATATATATGACATGATGAAAAGTATCATAATGGATAAGTAATTATGCTTAGATTATCAATATTTGCAAAATGTAGATTATTTGTATGTGTACTTACTAAGCTTTATAGCTTACCCTCCTCTCTTTTCCCTTCCCTTTAGATACGTCAAGCTAGCTCAAAGGATCAGAAGACGTCAGAGCTCGGATTACACTATCTTCAATGGTTTTGGGTATAAAAGGGTTTAATTATTTTCTTCATGGCATGTATAGGAGACTTGTCTATTTTGTGTATATGTGTCATGTAGAAGTAGCCAAGTGTAATGTCTCATTTGAGCATTGATTATTTTATATGTGGCCATGTGATTTGGTCCATATTAATGATTGGGATGTATCCCTAAGTTTACCTTTGCATACATTCTAAAATGTGTATGTGTTGGTTTAATGGATGACTATTTTTTTGCTTGTATGTGGTTGCGTGATTTAGCACTCATAATGGATTGATAGTAAGAAATATAGTAAACCATGAGATTGGTGTGGAATGACTAAAAGATAAGGTTGTGTGAATATTAATGGACTACTATGAAAAGGGGTCATAGTGATGCTATAATGTTGCATGTTTAAGTGTCCAAATATATCATGTGATATGCCATGGAACATATGAAAGTGTATCATTGTTTAAGGGTGACAAATGGCTTGGAGAATAGCCTCCAAATGGTCCACACGGGTATGTGTCTAGGCCGTGTGTGACACACGGTCAGCCCCATAGGCGTGTCGTTCGGCCGTGTGTGACACACGGTCAGCCCCATAGGCGTGTCGTTCGGCCGTGTGTCCCCTACACCTTGAATTTTAGGTTAACATGCATGGTAATAAACACACGGGTAGAGACACAGCTGTGTGTCTCAACCGTGTGGAGGACATGGCCTCTGGCCACGGGCGTGTGCTTGCCGTGTGCCTCAAATTTGTATGATGACATCATAAATAGAATAATCACTAAAATCACATGGGCTACCACACTGTGTGTCCCAAGCCATGTGAGGGACACGGGCCATGGACACGGGCGTGTGCTTGGCCGTGTGAAAACCCCTGTAGGTTCAAATTGGAAAATAAATCCAATAATTCCACACGGGTGTGGGACATGGGTGTGTCCCCAACCACACGGGCATGTGCATTGCCTCCACACAGATGTGTGAAGCTTTAACCTTGAAATTTTCTTAGAATTTCTGTAAGTTCTCGATTTAGTCCCGGACCGCTAATGATATATGTTTTGGACCTCGTAGGTCCATAATAGGAACAAATTGACTTTAATTGATTGGTTTTAGTTTGATGAAATTTTATGGCCCAGTTTTGTATATTTGGTTCTGCTTAAGTCCGCTAATGCCTCGTACCCTGTCCCGGCGTCGGATACAGGTAAGGGGTGTTACAAATTTTATATGTTTATAAATTATATTGTTTTCTATTTCTTTAAATTGGGTTGTGATTGAATATTTAGTAATGAAATCTAATTATGAATTGTATATAATTATGTATAAAGTAAAAGTGTACAATTCAAAAATTGAAAATGGTTGAGAAATATGAATGATATTATCTTGGAATGGATGAAATAAATATACGATATGTGCACAGATATTGTGTAAGTGCCTCTGATTTTGTTAATATGATGAAATCAGTTTAAATGCATATTTGAACAGAGTAAACAATTAGGATACGATTGGCATGCCAATAGGGTTAGAACCCGCACTGGTGTGAGATTGCAACATTTGTGCCTCTGTTTCCACTTTGGTGCTTCTAATTGCACATTTGTGCCTCTATTACGCATATTTGATGCCTTTGGTGTGGTGTAGTTACCTAAGTATTCGAGACAAGTTACTATAGTTCATCGGGCTACGTAGTAATTGACTTAAAACTTATTTTCTTGCTCAATTCTATGGAACGATTAAATTGCTACTATGTGATAAACATCACTATATGTAACACCCCTAATTAGTATCCGTCGCCTGAACAGGGTTACGGAGCATTACCGGAACTTTTAGAACATTTACAAATAAATCATGTCAATCATTGTTCTTTATCCAAGATTATTCATAACGTCCCTTAAATAGACCCTCGAGGCCCAAAATAAGCAATTGAATTGAGTCGGGACTTAATTGGAAACTCTAAAAATTTTTCGCGAGTTTTTAAAAATTTTCCAAGTTACAGGGCACACACGCCCATGTAGTCCGAGGGACACGCCCGTGTGACCCTGGGATACGCCCGTGTGACCCTGGGATATGCCCGTGTGACCCTAGGACACACCCGTGCTACAGGTCGTGTTTGATCTCGTGTAACTCTCTGACTTGTGCACACGGCCATGCCACATGCCTGTATGCTAGGTCGTTTGGTTAATTAATCCTTTTCGAAATTAGGTGCAGGTTGCACACGGCCAAGACACATGCCCGTGTTCCAGGCGATCTAGCACACACGGCTGAGACACATGCCCGTGTCTCTGCCTGTGTGCTCAATTCTGAGCATTTTGTTTTCTCAAATTTAAGGTGTAGGGGACACAAGGCCTAACCACATGCCCATGTACCAGGTTGCGTGTCACACACGGTCTCTAGACACAAGCCCGTGTGTGTGCCCGTGTGGACAAAATAAATCCATTCCTAGCTTCATTTCTCACCCAAAATCATACCAAATTCCTACACCAAACTTACATCCAAATACCAACCAGCCCAAGCATTGAATTCAAGCAATTTATAACATCTAACATGATATATTATTACATGCATCCATGCTTAAATCTTACCTTTCTCAATCAATCCATAAGAAACACTTATGTAATCTCCATAAAGTAAACTTAAATACAAATATATATATGTACCAAAACATAATCATCACTAGTCATTCCAATGGCTAGATTACAATAATCATTTACATTTACATGCCAATATGACCAATATAACCTATACATGCCATTGTAACCATAATTTCTTTACCATATTATACCGACATTGGTCGATGGATAGTGTGAGTGATCTCCGCCAAACTTCCAATTCAACAAGCTTCTGATTTACTCTAAAACAGGTAAATAAAACTAAGTAACCATAAAATGCTTAGTAAGTTTGAATAACATGGTAGTTAACTTACCATTCATTCTATTCTGTGGTAACTATGTAAGGCATAATCAACCCGTTTGATCTCAAGCCCTACACACATTACCATTGGCCTTGTTAGTCATGTTTTCCATATTAACATCAAAACATATATGGGCTCAACAACAATTAAGTTTCCAAGCACGTATGCTTTCCACAACATGTATTCATTCAACATGCATAATCCATCTCATTATTTCAAGTATAATTTCATAGTAGTTCATTTCGAGTTCAGATCATTTCATATCAGAACTTTACTCATATTACTCAGAACATCGAGGTCACGATTAGTACACTCAAGGTGTACAAGTCTATAATCAAGAGTGAACATATATTTATCAAATAAATTCCATGTACAAATATCATCATCTCATGTTTTCATATATCATATGTCATGTATCATCATTTGCTTGTATTTCAGTCAGATACGTGTAATAACTAATTTCTTATCCGTATCTTTTCATATCAAGATTTTTACCCATTGAGTTTATCTGAAACATCGATGGTTACACAGATAGTACACTCGAGATGTACGAATAAGGATCCGTCAATTCATGTCCATGGTACCCATAGGGTACTATATCGGAGAGTACACTCTCGAGCCACACATGTATACAATAGGATTGTCAGTTCAGGCTAAATCATTTTTATGACATATGCTCTAAAGAGTTTGATCTGGATTACCCGTCTGGGCTAAATCCAATTCGTAACATATGCTCAAGAGGATTTATATCAGGATTACCCGTCTAGGCTAAATCCTTTCATAAATGAGGTCAATAGGAATACTCATCCGAGCGAAATTCCGTCAGCAACAAATGCAGGACCTCATTCATTTCGAGAAATCACATATTCATTGATATTCATTTATTCAATGAGATTTAACATTTTCAAGTATTTCCCGACAGGTAATTATTTCATACATCTATAACATTCAAATAATTTAAATGATCACATTCCACATTCGTTCCAAGCATAAAAGTAACATTTTTCACGTTTATCCTTTATCGGGCATTTTTGTTAATCGGGCTTTGTCAGGTATATTTTCAACGTCATATACATACATGAGATTTATACAATTCACAAACACAACACTTAATTCAAGCATCAAAATCTATAAAATTTAGTTACACAAACTTACCTCGACAATTGTTCGTATACGAAAAATCTACTAATCCGACTTTTCCTCTTTTCCTCGTTCTAGCTCCGAATTTGGTCTATCTGGATCTATATGAGTAAATATGACATCAATTTATCATATTTTATATTCAAGTGGACTCAATTTTAATCCTAGGCAAAATTACCTTTTTTCCTTTTAACTTTTTCATAAATTCTCATTTCATCCCTAAGCTCGGAAAATGAAATTTACGCAATTTACTCTCTATTCAAGCCTAACCGAAATTTATATACTATATTTACAGCACATACATTTCACAAATTTTAGAATTTTCCATGGGTTTTATCACTTTTTCATTTTAGTCCCTAAATCAAGTTTCCATTAAAAATTGCTTTGTAAAAGTTGTTTATCTATCAACAACCTTTCATTTTCTACCATAAAATTCATATTACCAGCATATTCATCCATCACCCAAATTTCATAATTTGATAACTTTTCAAATTTAATCCCCCAAATAGATAGATTAGACTATCTCAATTTAAAAAATATAAAAATTACTAAAAACGGGGCTTGATTACTTGCCCAAATAAGCTTGATAAGTCTTCTTCCTCTCTCTTAGGGTTTCCATAGAAATATTTGGGGAAGATGATATGAAATTGTTTCTTTTTCATTTAATTAATTTGTCATTTAATAACTTTTCATCTTTCCAATTTAGTCCTTAGCCTTTTTTTTATTTTTCCATGGATGAGTCATACTAAAATATCTACATACTTTCTTTAATGGTCTAATTGCCATATAAGAACCTTAAACTTTGAATTCCATAGCTATTTGATCCTTTTAGCTACTAGAATCCAACTTTTGCATTTTATACGATTTGGTGCTTCCCCGTAATTAAACACATAATCAGTAAAATTTTCTTATCAAAATTTTCACATGACATTTCTAATATAATATGGATCATATAATAAAATAAAAATAAATTTTATTTTCGGCTCGGATTTATGGTCCCAAAACCACTATTTCAATTTTATCAAAATTGGGTTGTTAGAACTCTCTCCCTTAAGGAATTTTCGTCCTCAAAAATTTTACCAGCAAAGAGATTTCAGACTTTATTTTCTTATGTTTCCATCCGGTTCCCAGATAGCTTTCTCTATATCGTATCATTGTCAAAGAACTTTTAATAAAGCTACCTTTGTATTTTACATTTATTTCACCTCACATGCCAAAATTTCAACCAATCATTCACTGTAAGTTATGCCAAGCTGAATTTCAATCTTTATCAGAGAAATAACAGATGACGAGTCTGATCGATACTGTCATAACACATATACACATAAAATATTGTAAATTTTGTAGAACTCTGATAATAATACCAATCAATACGCAACAGGTCTAATTCTTTTCAATGATCTCATATGACCCATTAAACAACATAATTAATTTGCCTTTACTGCCAAACTGGAGAGCTTTCTTCCATGGCGAAACTTTCAAAAATATTTTTTCGCCAATTTGTAACTCTATTTCTTTTCCTTTTAGATCCACATCAGACTTCTGACAATCAAATATTTCTTTTAAACTATCACAGATCACTTCATCTTTCTTCGGTTTCAAGAATCAAACCTACTACATGTATCTTTTCTCACTGAACTCTGTCCAAAACACCGGAGTTTTCCATTTGTGACCATATAAAGCCTCGTACAGTATAATTTTGTACTTGAATTTTGACTGTTATAATAAGCAAATTCAACGTAAGGCAAATACTTTTCTCAGTTACCTTCAAATTCAAGTACACAACATCGAAGCATATCTTCCAAGATCTAAATCATATGTTCAGATTGATCGTCCGTCTGAAAATGAAACATGGTACTAAAATCTAACCGTATACCCAGAGTTTATTGTAACTTGTTTCAAATATAGAAACAGTTAGGGCCTTAGCCCACTCAGATATAGAATCTGAACAGAATAGATTAACAGTACCCTACCCACCAGCCTTTGCACACTAACTCCATCCAACCCAACACACCATGTGGGGATAAAATCAACCCACCCATCCCTACACACCATGTTGTACCGAAGTGCAACACATAATCAGATAATTGTAGCGAAGCTGCCAGATACCAGACTTAAGAGCCATTCAGAATACTCCTCCAAATAATACCAACCCAACCCCGATACATTGCAACATACAAGTATGACATGCTAATATGCAATTTAACGGATCATACATTCAAATCGGTATACATGATAAGAGTAACATGCTAAAACACATATATCACATAGTCAGATCGTGTAATCAGGGGTCAAAGTAACTCTTACAGACCCTACAGTAGGCCCCAGTTGACTTGGGCGACCTGAGCAATCTTACAGAGTATTTCATAAAAATGGGCTCACATGCCCGTGCGGGCCCACATGCCCGTGCGGGCCCACACGACCCAAATTGGCCTCGGTCGTGTGATTTCAAAATCCCACACGCCCGTGTGGTTCACCCGTGTGGCCCACACGGCCCAATTGGTAGAGCCTGTATCTCAAACACGACCTCGCCAATCGTCACATAGCCGTGTCATGCTTCCATGTCACGCGTACACGGCCTAGTTCGTTGACCACACGCCCGTGTGGCGTCAATAGTTTCATTTTTTGGCTTTCATCAATTCTCATTTTCTATGTTTTCGAGTACACACCTGGTATCAATTCGTAGCTAAGACAACCCCAAACACCCCAGAACCTATTATTGACGGACAAATACCAGATTAAACACTTGATACGCATTAAAACTGAATTGAAATGGAGAATCACAAAAATGCATATATGGCTTACCGATAAAAACTAAACTAAATCCCGATTCAGGTTGAAGAAGCGTGGCTTCCAGCCTCATAACCTCCTCCTAAACACAAACTAAACTCATTAGACAACAATTCTACAGTCCTAAAACCAAAACATTACTTATACACTTACCAAACGCGCGATTTGAGACAACGAAAAATAATTAAAGGAAATGATGGATTAAGGAAAAAGGCGAGCAGGGAACGGCTAAAATTTCAGTACCAAATCGACAGCAAAAAGGGGGTAATGGAAAGGGGAAAAATGGCAGCTACCAAAGAGGAAAAAGAAAAAGAAAAAGAAAAGGCGTCAGAAAATCAGAGAGTGGAAAAGGAGGGGTCGAAATTTGCTACACCAACAATTGGGATATCTCAAATCCCTTATTTTCCTCCTAGAATCGCACCAGCACTCCCCCACCACACCACTACTACTCAAAAACCTAGTCAAAACCAACTCTTGCTAAATAGATAGTAAAAATTATCCCCTTTTTTCCATACAAGGTTTCGAACACGGGACTTTAAGTAACTTAACACTCCACTTACCCACTAGTCTAGTAGGCCCATTCTAACACTTTCTTGCAATTAATTAAACTTAAGCCACTGAACAAGAGTTAGGCTTTATTCATAAAAATACCAAAAAATTTACCCAAGTTGTGGCTTGAACTTTAGACCTTATACACACACCTAAAACACATAACCACAGAAGCAGATACTCGCTTGTGTCAAATTAATGAAGAAACATATATAGATATTTTGGGGGCATTACAATTCTACCCCCTAAAAGAAAATTTTAGCCTCAAAATTTTAGCTTATCAGAAAAGGTGAGGCTACTGCTGACGCATTGAATCCTCTGACTCCCAAGTGCCCTCCTCAGTGCTTTGATTCCACCACAGCACTTTCACTAAGGGGACAGACTTCCTTCGCAGAACCTTAACATCATAATTTAGAATTTGAATCGACTCCTCCTCAAACGTTAGATCTGGCCTAACCTCAATCTCCTCCACAAGAACAATATGCGTGGGATCAGAGCGGTAGCGTCTCAACATCGAGACATAGAAAACATCATGAATGCGATCCAACTCTAAAGGTAGTTCCAACTGATAAGCGACTAGTCCCACTCGTCTCAGAATCTAGTACGGCCCAATAAACCGAGGGTTTAGCTTGCCTTTGCGACTGAACCTCAGTACCTTCTTTTATGGCGAAACCTTTAGAAAAGCGAAGTCTCCCACTGAATACTCTATCTCTCGATGCTTCAGATCTGCATAGGACTTCTGCCTATTAGAAACCACTTTCAGTCGATCCCGAATCAATCTAACTTTATCCTCAGTTTTAGAAACCAATTCCGGACCTAAAATACATCGCTCACCCAACTCAGTCCAGCATAAGGGAGAGCGACACTTACGACCATACAGTGCCTTGTAAGGTGCCATTTGTATACTAGACTGGTAGCTATTATTGTAGGCGAACTCTTTTAATGGTAAATACTCCTCCCAACTGGATCAAAAATGGATAACACAGTTCCTTAACATGTCCTCTAGTATCTGAATCACCCTCTCCGTCATCTGTCTGAGGATGGAAAGCAGTACTGAAGTCTAATCTTGAACCCAGAGCCTCATGAAGTTTCTTCCAAAACTGAGATATGAAGCGAGGATCTCTATCAAAAATGATCCCCATGCAGTCTCAATATTTCAGATATGTACAGTTTAGCCAGCTTTTGCAGAGAAAAGTCTGTCCTGACCTGAATGAAGTGAGCAGACTTGGTCAATCGATCAACGATGACCTAGATAGAAGCCTTCTTAGTGGGTGTTAGAGGCAAACCACTAACGAAGTCCATAGTTACTCGATCCCATTTCCACGTCGGTATCTTAACCGACTATAGCAAACCTGAAGGTAACTGATGCTCAGCCTTAACTTGCTGACAAGTCAAAGAGCGAGCAACGAAGTCAGTAACTTCATGCTTTAACCCTGGCCACCAGTACAACTCTCGCAAATCTCGATACATCTTATTCCAACTGGGATGTATAGCATAAGGGCTACTATGTGCGTCCCTCAGAATCGACAATCTCAAATCCTCATCATTCGGTACACAAATCTAACCGCGAAAACATAATACCCCATCTTTATTAATTCTAAAATCCGTAGTAACACCACTTTCAACCTGACGGAAATGCAACTCAAGAGACTTATCCCTAAACTATTTATCTCTGATCTGATCAATCCATGTCGGTTTCACTTAAAGTTCAACTAACAAACTTCCATTATCGAAAAGACTAAGTCGAGCGAACATCGCTCTTAGATAGGTTATGGCTCTAAGCTAAACACATCGGCCACCACATTAGCCTTACCAGAATGATACTCGATGGTGCAGTCATAATCCTTAAGCAGCTCAACCCAACTACGCTACCTAAGATTCAACTCCTTTTGGGTGAAGATATATTTGAGGCTTTTGTGATCAGTGTAAATAGTACACTTCTCACTATACAGGTAATGCCTCCAGATTTTTAGAGTGAAGATAATCGCTGCCAACTCCAAATCTTGTGTCGGGTAGTTAGCCTCATGAGTCTTGAGCTATCAAGACGCATAAGCAACTACCTTTCTGTTTTGCATTAGAACACAACCCAGACCCACATTTGACGCATCACTGAATACCACGAAGTCTTTACCCGGCTCAGGCTGTATCAGAATAGGAGCCTAAGTTAAAACAGTCTTGATCTTATCAAAGCTCTCCTACTGTGCAATAGTCCAAACGAAAGGAACTCCTTTACACAGAAGCTTAACCAACGGGGCTGCAATCAAGGAGAACCCCTTTATGAATCGTCGATAATATCCTCCTAGCCCTAGAAAGTTGTGGATTTCAGACACTTTCTTTGGCTATTTCCAACTCAACACAGCCTCAATCTTACGAGGATCAACACGAATCCCCTCAGCTGAAACCACATGTCCCAGGAATGTCACTTCCTGAAGCCAGAACTCACACTTGCTGAACTTCGCGTACAATTGTTTCTCACAAAGAATCTATAGAACCACTCTGAGGTTCTCAATGTGCTCATCCTCTGTCTTAGAATATACCAAGATGTCATTGATGAATACCACCATGAATTGGTTCAAAAAGGTTTGGAACACCCAGTTCATCAAATCCATAAATGTCGCTGGTGCATTAGTCAAACCAAAAGGCATAACTAGGAACTCATAATGTCCATATCAAGTTCTAAATGCCGTCTTATGCACATCGACCTCCTTAACTCTCAACTGATGTTAGCCCGAATGCAGATTGATCTTAGAAAACACAGAGGCCCCTCTTAACTAGTTAAATAAGTCATCTATCCTTGGAAGTGGGTACTTATTCTTGATCGTTAGCTTGTTTAACTAACGGTAGTCGATACACATCCTCATTGTCCCATTTTTCTTTTTTCACAAATAGAATTAATGCTCCCCATGGAGACACACTGGGACGAATGAACCTGTGATCTAACAGCTTTTGAATCTAAGCCTTAAGTTTCATCAGCTCTTTCGATGGCATTGGGTAGGGCGCGATGGACACCGGAGCTGCACTAGGGATCAAATCAATCCCAAATTCCACCTCTCAACTCAAAGGAAAACCTGGTAGTTCCTCAAGAAACACATTTGGAAAGTCCCTCACGGTTTTAATATCCTTAACCGAAGAATCCCAAAAATCAGAAACACTGATGTAGGCCAAGAATGCCTCGCATCCTTTTCTCACTAACTTTTCCACCACTAGCGCAGAAATCACATTGGTCTAAAAGTCTCATTGTTCCCTAATCACAACTACCTCTTTGTCCTCCTCGGTCCTCAAAACAACCCTTTTCGTCACACAATCCAGACTCACAAGGTGTTTAACCAGCCAGTCCATCCCCAGGATCAAATGAAAGTACCCAAACGAAAGCTCTATTAGATCAGCCAGAAATACTGTCCCTTGGACCTTTAGCGGAACATCTCTATACAATCTACTAATCTGAAAGGATTGCCTCAAAGGACTCAACACCATTACCTCACTATTCGTACTCTCGACTGGAATCCCTAAAGTTTCAGACACAGTACTAGCTATATATGAATGGGTAGAGCTTATGTCTATTAATGCAAGATAAGGTACATCAAATATTAAAAACGTACCCGTAATGACGTCTGAAGTATCTCTGTCTTCACGACGACGAGCAGCATAAACCAAAGCAGCCTGTCTCGCCTCAATCGATCTCGCACCTCTGCTGGGTGCTCTCTGTCCTTAGCCCATGCCGTTACCACCCCTGGCCTGACCCCGGTCCCTAGGTGGCTACTGAACTACCCTCGATGGTTGTGCAGTCCCAGTAACTGGAGCTTGCATCTGATCAGTTCTCAATGGACAATCTCTAACATGATGCTCAATGGGCCCACATCTCAAACATGCCCCAGTAGTTCTCCAACACTCGCTCGGATGGCGTCTACCACAATGTCCACAAAATGCCACCCCAATAGGTGCCGTAAAAGGCCCAAATCTAACTGGTCCATCAGGTCTGGCCTTTTTCTTAGGCCTCATCCCTAAATTCGAGGGCTCCAAATCCCTTTTACTTTTCCCCCTGTCTCAGTTTTGGCACTCAGTGTGCTTTACTTCTTCGACAATCTTCGCATTCTCAACTAGAGCAAAAAAATCACGCTCCCTCTGCGGAGCTATCAGAACTTGCAAATTGTCTCTGAGACCATCCTCAAATCAGACAAAGCGCTCATACTCGGTCGCCACCATGCCTCACAGTGACTCAACCTCAGGAACCCGGCCTCATACTCGGCCACCGAACGATCCCTTTGTGTGAGATTAAAGAACTCTCGCATCCTAGCGTCAATTTAACTGGCCCCTAAATATTTACCCTAGAAGGCCATCTTAAAGAAATCCCATGTCAATCGGTCAGGCTGGGTGCCCTCCTTAACCGTCAACCACCATTGGTACGCCTCATCACGAAGCAGAGATACAGCCCCCTTAAGCTTTTGCTCAGCAGTAAAATCCAGGTCATCCATAATTCTCTCCGTGGCCTCCATCCAATACTCTGCCACGTTAGGGGCGACTCCAGCGATACTTCCGAATAACTCAGCTCCGGAATAGAGTCGTTTCATAATCGACCCTCGGCCCCCAGTTTTGGTGTTGGGCCAAGCAACCCTATCTAAAATCCATAGCATGGCTTGGGATAGTGCGTCATCCTTAGCCGCACAATCTCGAGACCCAGTCTCTATCACAAGTGATACTGATGTCTCACTAGTATCCAAGTTAGGCAGATTCCCAAATGACGAGGACCCCGCTTGAGCCCCTTTACGGCCTCTGCCATGGCCTCTAGTACCCCGTCCACGAGTACCACGTGTGCTCATCGTAAATTTCAAAAATTATCTGTATTAACAGTTTTATGCATTAGTTAATAGTTTCGATATCTTATTAATGGATATTTTATGCAATACAGTATCAGAATGTTCACAGTCGGTTATCGTGAGTAGTAGTCTCACTACAGTTTTTAGTTTACACTACCTAGAGTGTTTTCAGTGTAATATACCACCTAAAGTAGTTTCAGTATATTCTAATCATACTTTCAGACAATTCTAAACAGAGTTTTAAAAACTCATAGGATCGGCGCCGGAGACTCACTCGGTGTACCACATTCTCAATCAAAAATATTTCAAATCATTTACAAATCATTTCTATAAAAAAACTAATCTTTAAAACCCAAGTCCACAGTCGAGTTTTGTAACCTGGCTCTGATACCATTAAATATAACACCCCAAATTCAGTCTAAATGTTATGGTTGAATCTGGTGATGCCACATGTCAGTGTTTTCCAAAACGCATTGATACTTTAAAACTGTTCTAATGATTATCTTTTACTTAGTTCGGGAAAACGTGTACTAATTGATTTACTTTAAACCATTTCTTTTACGTGGAAGCTTTTGAAACCAAATAATTTTAGAAACTATTTTTATTTACAAAAAACTTAGTTTATCTCAGGAAAATTGTACTTTGTTGCGTTGCAGTTTAGAAATCCATAAATAAAATAGTTCAAAAATCCCAAATTAATCCAAACAATCCCAAAGTCCAACATTTCATTAAATACAAAAAAAGAGTAACGATGTAAAAGCAAAAACCGTAAATAAATAATTAGGTAGTGGTGGTCACCATTTGGCCTCCATTACACCGATCCATCTACTGCTGGGGATTATCTGAATAGAGTAAACAGAAAAGGGTGAGTTTTCGCAAACTTAGTGTCTAATCCCCCACAGAAACCACATAACAGAATACATATCAGATTTCATAAGTAAATAGTCCGGGCCGAAGCCCTTTACGAAAACAATTAGGGCCTTAGCCCACAAAGATACAGAGACAGAACAAAATAGATTAATAGTGTCCTACCCACCAGCCTCTACACACCAACTCCATCCAACCCAACACACCATGTGGGGATGAAATCAACCCACCCATCCCTACACACCATGCTGTACCGAAAAACGGCATATAATCAGATAATTGTAGGGTAGCTGTCAGATCTTAAGAGCCTTTTAGAAACTGCCTCCAAATAATGCCAACCTAACCCCGATGCAACATGCAATTATGACATGCTAATATGCAATTTAACAGATCGTACATTCAAATCGGTATACATGATAAGAGTAACATGCTAAAACATATATCACATAGTCAGATCGTGTAATCAGGGGTCAAAGTAACTCTTACAGACCCTACAGTAGGTCTCAGTCGACTTGGGTAACCCGAGCAACCTTACAGAGTATTTTAGAAAAATGGGCTTACATACCCATGTGGCCTACTCGTGTCGCCTACATGACCCAAATTGGCCTTGGCCATATGGATCACTGGCCTGGCCTAGAATCCCACATGCCCGTGTGGTTCACCCATGTGGGCCCACATGCTCGTATGACCCATACAACCTAATTGGTCGAGCCCATGTCTCGCACACGGCCTCTCCGGTCGTCACACGGCCATGTTATGCTCACGTGTCACGTGCGTACGGCCTAGTTTGTACTGTCACACGACCTACCACAAGGACGACCACACACCCGTGTGGAGTCAACAATTTCATTTTTTAGCTTTTTTCAATTCTCTTTTTTTGTGTTTCGGGTACACACCTGGTATCGATTCAAAGCTAAGACAACCCCGAGCACTCCATAACCTATTATTGATAGATAAATACCATATTAAACACTTGATACGCATTAAAACCAAATTGAAATGGAGAATCCTAAAAACGTATACACGGCTTACCGATAACAACTGAACTAAATCCCGATTCAGGTTGAAGAAGCATGGCTTCCAACCTCACAGCCTCCTCCTAAACACGTAAACCACGATTCTACAGTTCCAAAACCAAAACATTACTTACACACTTACTTAACGCTTGATTTGCAACAACAGAAAAGAATTAGAGGAAATGATGGATTAAGGAAAAAGGCGAGCAGGGAATGGCTAAAATTTCAGCACCCAATCGGCAGTGAAAAGGGGGTAATAGAAAGGGGAAAAATGGCGGCTACTAGAGAGGAAAAAGAAAAGGAAAAGACGTCAAAAAATTAGAGAGTGGAAAGGGATGGGCCGAAATTTGCTACACCAACAATTGGGATATCTCAAAACCCTTATTTTTCTCCTAGAATCTCTCCAACACTCCCCCACCAAACCACTACTACTCAGAAACCTGGTCAAAACTAGCTCTTGCAGAACAGGCAACAAAAATTATCCCCTTTTTTTCCCACACAGGGTTTCGAACACAGGACCTCAAGCAACTTAACACTCCACTTACCCACTAGACCAGCAGGCCCATTTTGACGCATTCTTACAATTAATTGAACTTAATCCTACTAAACAAGAGTCAGGCTTTATTCATAAAAATACGAAAAATTTACCCAAGTTGTGGCTTGAACTTGGGACCTCACACATACACCCAGAACACATAACCATTAAAGCAAATACTCACTTGTGTCAAATTAATGCAGAAACATATACAGATATTTTAGGGCGTTACATGGGAAATCCATTCATATCAGGATGGAATGTGCAGGCTTCGTCACACAATCGACAATTACTGAAAAAGTATCTTTCTTTTTCATAGACAAGGATAATCCCGATATAAAGTTCATAGTAACTTAGTCTCATTTCCATTTTGGTATCTTCGCTGGTTATAATCATCCTGAAAGTTTCATCCTTATCTTATTGATACATCCAACATTTAAACACAGATTCAGAAATACCACATTTTATTTCGAGCTACTAATAATCTTTTTCAAATCATTATACATTTTATTATTCCCTAGATAAACAGACATATTACCACTATGATCATTCATGTAAAATTTTCTGTAAAAGTTTCAAAATTTTCAGTACACAGGCTCTATCTCGGAATAATAAACAATTATTAAATTCAAATCTACTATCTTGATTCAATAATTATTTCATTTTATATCCATTTAACTTACAACTCATTATCACTTTTCTAAGTTTCACTGTTCTGTCGTAGAAACATCAGTTTAGCTCTATACTCAGCTAAAATTAAGCTATTATTAGACAATCATAATCGGTATCCATGGCTTGCAAAGTATACAGAGATTTCCTACTTAGAATGTCTGTAACCACATTCGTTCTTTCCAAGTGATATACAATTATCAAATCATAATCTTTCAACAATTCAAGTCATATATGTTATCTCAAAGTCAAATCTTTTTGCAACATCAGATACTTCAACTTTTTATAATCGGTGAATATATGACATTTTTTACCAAACAAGTAATTGTATTAGATTTCAACACAAAACAATAGCTGTCAATTCTAGATCATGTATCGGGTAATTCTTTTCCTGTAGCTTTATCTGGCTAGAAATATAGACCATTACTTTACCTTCCTTCATCTAAGTACAATCTAATACATTCAATGATGTATTGCTGTGATAATAAATTCCTTACCCGATTCAGACTGAACCAGAACTGATGTTTTAGTTATCAGGGCTTCCAACTGATCAAAACTTTACTAACATTTGTTAGTCCATTCAAATCTTACATCTTTCTGTAATATTCATATCATTGATGTAGCTATCATAGAAAGCACTTTCACAAAAATTAAAAAGTATATCGAAGCTTTAAATTATTCTGAGGTCACAATCATCAGATAGGTTAAAACCATAATACTATAATAGATTTAACATTTTCCACAATATAAATGGAACAATACATCATCCTCAATAATATTTTTCAAATAAAAGAGGAAAACAAGGGTGGCTCCAATATCAACCAGAGCGATATTACAGTTTCTACAATCTGTGTTCCATATTACCAAATTCCCATGCTCAAGTTAGAATTCATAACAGTAGTAAGTATAGTTACCACTGACCAATGAATATCTTTCACAGATAAACCATATTTGAATAATAAAGAGATTGATGATATCTTAGAGAAAATTTAGGAGAGTAATATCACGCATACTCAGTAAAAACAACTGTGACAAAGATAATATAATTTTGCATATTCGGAATTCAGGGCTTCAATTAGTAAAAGTATAAAAAATATCATATGAACATTATCATCCAATCTTATCTCAATAATGATTAATTAGAAAGTCGATGTAAGATAGTGCAAAACCGCTCATGAATCAATCAGACTTACAGAAATTCCATCTAATATAATTAGCCAGCTTTCAAATATGATAAATATCGCATCTGAACATGAACAATTTCATATGCCTCTAAGAATAACAGAACTTATAGAGTACCCAGAAGATATTGTTGTAATATCCCTGATTATAACAGTTGCATTCAAATATCCGTGCAATTTCATTACTAGTGCACTGACTAATAAAGTCATCAATAATATTAAATTATTTAGTTCATTGAAAGAATCAATTCGAAAGAATTTTCGGCTAATACATTCTGTAAATATCATATCTGGATAAGTCGATTACTCATGAATAACTTCCTCCTTAACAATGACATCACATATTCAGAATAATCTTCAGAAAAATCTAATATCTCTTTTTATGCCATCTTTACTTACTAACCCATTCTCAATTCTGACTACACTATTAATCATTCAGCCTTTGAACTCTTCTTTCACACGTACGAGCTTAATCCATATAAGTCTTATGAACTTCATCGTATAAAATTGTACCAATAAGGGGGTGGAGATCGTAAGCCTCAAAATTTAACTTTCATAATACACACATATCACTTAATGTGTATCATTAACATGTTCACTATAAACATTTATTTCATACCTTTACAAGTCCCCTTTTTATCATAAGCAACAGTTTTACTCAGGCACGTGTGTATCACTTTCAACAGTATCGAAATTAGCTTGGTTGGAAAGCATCTTAGCCTATTTGCAAAATAATTTTCACCAGAGTCAGGAGATATAACATTATCACAGGTTATATAATGGCATGTATTTCTAGACTCCATATACGCTATATTCAGTCTGAGAACTGACTAAACCGTAACTCTGATACCACTAAATGTAACACCTCTAATCCGTATCTGTCGCCAGAACAAGATTCTGGAGCATTATCAAAACTTTCAAAACATTTACAAATAAATCATGTCAATCACTGTTCTTTGTCCTATATTATTCATAACGTCTCTTAAATGGACCCTCCAGGCCCAAAATAAGCAATGGAATCGAGTTGAGACTTAATCGAAAACTCTAAAAAATTTTCGCGAGTTTTCAAAAATTTTCCAAGTTACAGGGCACACACACCAGTGTGGTCCGAGGGACACGCCCGTATGACCCTGGGACACATCCGTGCTACAGGCCATGTTCAACCCCGTGTAACTCTCTGACTTGTGCATATGGTCATGTCACACACCCGTGTGGTAGGTTGTGTTATTAATTAATTCTATTCGAAATTTGGTGCAGGTTGCACACGGCCAAGACACACACTCGTGTTCCAAGCCGTGTAGCACATATGGCTGAGACATACGCCCGTGTCTTTGCCCGTGTCTCAATTCTGAGCATTTTGTTTTCTCAAATTTAAGGTGCAGGGGACACACGGCCTAACCACACGCCTATGTACCAGGCCGTGTGTCACACACGATCTAGACACACGTCTATATGTTTGCCTGTGTGGACAAAATAAAGTCATTTCGAGCTTCATTTCTCGCCCAAAATCATACCAAATTCCTACACCAAACTTACATCCAAATACCAACCAACCCAAGCATTGAATTGAAGCAATTTAAAACATCTAACAAGATATATTGTTATATGCATCCATGATTAAATCTTATCTTTCTCAATCAATCCATAAGAAACACTTATGTAATCTTCATAAAGTAAACTTACATACATATATATACATGTACCAAAACATAATCATCACTAGCCATTCCAATGGATAGATTACAATAATCATTTACATTTACATGCCAATATGACCAATATAACCTATACATGCCATTGTAACCATAATTGCTTTACCATATTACACTGACATTGGCCGATGGATAGTGTGAGTGATCTCCACCAAGCTTTCGATTTACTCTAAAACAAGGAAATAAAACTAAGTAACCATAAAATGCTTAGTAAGTTCGAATAACATGGTACTTAACTTACCATCCATTCTATTCTGAGGTAATTATGTAAAGCATAATCAATCCATTTGATCTCAAGCCCTACACACATTCTCATTGTCCTTGCTAGTCATGTATTCCACATTAGCATCAAAACATAAATGTGCTCAACAAAAATCAAGTTTCCAAGCACATATGCTTTCCACAACATGTATTCATTCAACATGCATAATTCATCTCATTATTTCAAGTATAATTTCATAATAGTTCATTTCGATTTCAGATCATTTCAGGTCAGAACTTTACTCATATTACTTAGAACATCAAGGTCACGATTAGTACACTCAAGGTGTACAAGTCTATAATCAAGAGTGAACATATATTTATCAAATAAAGTCCATGTACAAGTATCATCATCTCATGTTTTCATATATCATATGTCATGTATCATCATTTGCTTGTATTTCAGGCGTATACGTGTAATAACTCATTTATTATCCGTATCTTTTCATATCAAGATTTTTACACATTGAATTTATTTGAAACATTGATGGTTACATAAGTAGTACACTCGAGATGTACAAATCAAGATTCGTCAATTCATGTCCAATGGTACCCATAGGGTACTATATCGAAGAGTACGCTACTGAGCCATACAGGATTGTCAGTCCAGACTAAATCCTTTTTATGATATATGCTCTAAAGAGCTTGATCTCGATTACCTGTCCGGGATAAATCCAATTCATAACATATGCTCAAGAGCATTTATATCAGGATTATTCGTCCAGGCTAAATCCTTTCATAAATAAGGTCAATAGGATTACTCGTCCGAGCTAAATCCCGTTAGCAACAAATGCAGGACCTTATCCATTTCGAGAAATCACATATCCATCGATATTCATTTATTCAACGAGATTTAACATTTTCAAGCATTTCCCGACATGTAATTATTTCATACATCTATACCGTTCATATAATGTAAATGATCATATTCCACATTCGTTCCAAGCATAAAAGTAACCTTTTTCTCGTTTATCCTTTATCGGGTATTTTTGTTAATCGGGCTTTGCCAGATATATTTTCAACGTCATATACATACATGATATTTATACAATTCACAAATACAATACTTAATACAAGCATAAAAACATATAAAATTTAGTTACACAAACTTACCTCGACAATTGTTCGTATACGAAAAATCTACAAATCTGACTTTTTCCTCTTTTCCTCATTCTAGCTCTGAATTTAGTCTATCCAGATCTATACGAGTAAATTTGACATCAATTTATCATATTTTATATTCAAGTGGACTCAATTTTTATCTTAGGCAAAATTACCATTTTGCCCCTAACTTTTCCATAAATTCTCATTTCGTCCAGAGGCTCTGAAAATGAAGTTTATGCAATTTACTCCCTATTCCATGCCTAACCGAAATTTATATACTACATTTACAGCACATACCTTTTAAAAATTTTAGCATTTTCTATGGGTTTTATCATTTTTTTTATTTTAGTCCCTAAATTAAGACTCCATCAAAAATTGCTTTGTAAAAGTTGGTTATCAATCAACATCCTTTCATTTTCTACCAAAAATTTCATATTTCCAGCATATTCATCCATGACCCAAATTTCATACTTTGATAACTTTTCAAATTAATCCCCCAAATAGATAGATTGACTATCCCGATTTCAAAAGTATAAAAATTACTAAAAACGGGGATTAGTTATCCAAATAAGCTTGATAAGTCTTTTTTCCTCTCTCCTAGGGTTTCCATAGAAATTTTGGGGAAGATGATATGAAATTGTTTTCTTTTTTATTTAATTAAATTTTCATTTAATAACTTTTCATCATTTCAATTTAGTCCTTAGCTTTTTTTTTATTTTTCCATGGATGAGTCATACTAAAATATCTACATACTTTCTTTAATGGTATAATTACCATATAAGGACCTTAATTTTGGAATTCCGTAGCTATTTGATCCTTCTAGCTACTAGAAACCAACTTTTGCATTTTATGAAATTTCGTCCTTCTCGTAATTAAACACATAATCGGTAAATTTTTCTTATCAAAATTTTCACATGACATTTCTAATATAATATGGATCATATAATAAAATAAAAATAAATTTTATTTTTGGCTCGGATTTGTGGTCCTAAAATCACTGTTCCGATTTCACCAAAATTGGGTTGTTACACTATAAAATGCTTTTTATAAATGTTGATAAGTACATTGAGATATGGTGCTTGATAGAATTTGGTTAGTTCTTTTAAAAATTATCATTTACATTGTATATGATTATATACTAATGTAGTGTAATATTGTATTCAGTTATCAGGAATTAGAGATTCATCCTTTTGATTATCTATTTTGTTTAAGGTAAGTTGATATTGAATTCATGAATAGTTTGGAGATGGTATGTTTAGATGAATATGGAGATGTTAAATGATGAAATTAAATAATTAATGATTATGTGTTTAAAAGTTATTTGTAACAATTTTGAAACAAAGGGAAAGTGTACAGTTATATATATGAAACACATGCTTTGTAAATGTGATATTGGTGACAGAGTTATGAATTTAAATATCAAAGGATGTTTTGTTTTTATTTGAACTATCGTGGTTTCTGAATCACTTAATTGAAAGTTTTGGTACTGACATTATTTGATTTTGGAAACGATTGTGAAGTTTAGAAATTTAATGTTCTTTTTGTATACATTTATAGAATGAGGTAAGTTGATTTGAATATTTAGCTATGGACTTACTAGAAGCTTACCTATTTTCTTTTTTGTTTTTATAATTAACATTTTGCGAAACGGTTCGGATGGATTAGCTTCAATGCTCACATTTTCCAGACCCTCTTCGATAGCTTTTGTCTTTGAGTCATTTTGGTTGTGGCATGTATATAAGACTTGATGTGGTTATGGTTAATTTATTAGTTGAATTGTAACTAAGCTGCTATGGTTGTGATTTGGTAAGTTAAGTCTCAAGTTGATAATATTTTGGTATGGAAATGTTTGTGCTTTTAGTTAAACAATGTTTTGATTTGGTAACTTCATCGATGTTGAAGTGAAGTATGGCAATTTTTGATAGGTAGTTTATGATGTTGGTCAAGTTGGATATATTTATGGTATGTGTTTGGCATTAGGTAATCGTAATCTTTTAAGTGATGTCATTATTGTATTTGTGTAACATTTGTGTTGTCAATGAGGACATATTGGTTAGGCATATAGAATGTGAGATTTGGTACATTTGGTATGTGTTTGAATGTTCCCTTAACCATGTGAAACAAGCTAGGTATGGTGTGTCTTGGTGTGCAAGAATTAGTATTTGTTTTAGCTAGCATTAGATGTTAAAAATGGAGCACTTAAGACATGGGCTGTCACTGTAATAGCCCATTTTTCAGTGGCGTTAGAAACAGTGGTTTTGGGACCACAAATTTGACTTGTTAATCCATAAATATTAATTATTTAATATTTACGTGGTCACTAGTTTTGTCTTAAAATTTGGTCTAAAAATTTTAACATTAGATAGTTGATTAAATAAAAAGGACTAAATTGTAAAAGTTGTGAATGTTAGTTTCTCTTATTTTAAGGAGTTAAATAGTTATAGAATAAAGAAGTGGTGGACTGTTATGGCAAATAAACCATATATAAAGGTAGTGGACAAATTTGGGTAAGGTTTTATGAATTATTAAGTTATAATATAAGGGTAAAATGGTAAAAATAGTAATTAAGTAAACCTAAAGTAATAATAAAACAAAAATTTATCACCATCCTCAAGCTAAAATCAACTTTGGAAGAAGAAAACACCATTTTGGAAGAGCAAAGTTCGGTCAAGCTAGGGTTGGAGCTTGTAAGTGATTTTTTGTTCTATTTTTAGCATTTTTTATGTTTCTTAGCTCGTATTAGCTTGATTTAGCTGACTCAGGGACTGATTTGTAAAACTATCAAACATTATGGATTATGCCATTGATGAGTTTGAGTTATCTTTAAAGTTTTATGGTAGATTGTTGAGCTTGGTTGTTAGATAGGACTATTTTGTAAAGTAGCGTTTGATGATTTTAACGTTTAAGGACTAAAATGTAAAAATAGTAAAATTGCTTGTACTTAATTGAGTTAATAGAAAATATGGGCTGTAATAAGCTCCTACATGGTTTGGATAAGCTGGGTTTAAGTTGAAAATGGTTTAATTGCGTGTTTTGGAGTTAGGGACTAAATTGCATAGAAGTGAAATGTTGGGGTAATTTTGTAAAAAAGTATAAAAGGACTTAATTGCATAAAATGAGTTAATATTTCTATTGGAATTAGTTAATTGAATGAAATTATTATTCTGGATCAAGAACGAGTTCAAAATCGAGGAAAAAAGAAAGTTGCAAAATAGCCTATGTACTTTCATTATTGTTGCGGTTTAGTCTGGTAAGTTCGTTCGATTTAATTTAATACAAATTAAATGTGTGCCATATGAATTTAATTTTTGAGTGTTGAATAATGTATTAATGCTTGTAATTAATAATGGAAGTAATAAATCGTTATAGCATTCAGTACTGATGAAATATCTTAAGCCGAATGAACGAAGGATAGAGTACGATTGGCATGCCAATAGATTAATTTACGTGGGGTACGGGATTAGTATGAGATTTGATGATGATTCTTGTATATCTCCTATACACTAGATATATTGAGGTTGTACATCTGTTGCGGACTATCGTGTTTTATTGAGGTCGTACATTTGTTGCGGACTATCGTGTTATATTATAGTGTTTTCTGGTGTGTTACCGGGGGCAGATGTTAGCCTACGGGCTAGGCACTTAGTATCGAGGTGTGTTATCGGTTGGATTAGCTTGTATAAGTATTTGGTGTGTTCTTGTATGGTTAATCATGTACTCATATTCGAATAACATTCAACGACAATGTTTTGGTGATAATCAAATGTTATTGAAATGTAGAAAAATTGATCTATATTCTTGTTGAGCATTGACTCAGCTGTTGTGACTACATTGACAGGAAGTGCTGATTATTAAACTTGTAAATAGAATTTATTTATTTATTTCGGTAAGCTTTATCTTTTTAATCTTCAAACTTACTACGCTTATGAAAGCTTACTCATGTTTTTGTCTCTTTTTTGTAGATTACTATTTTGTAGAAATCAGGACATTGAATCAATTTGAAGAAATCAAACTATTCGAGAATCCTCCTAGTAGATTTTGATTACAACTTGGCTTATTGATCTGTCATAATTCGGTGTAGTAGATTAAACTAGATTTCACATTTAAGAAGCTTAAATACAAGATTTTCGTTATGTTTTAATTAGGTTTCTTTAGTTTTACGAACATTCAATAAATTGTGCAAATGGAGTATTTGATTGACCTTAAGGGTCAAATGAGGCCTAAGAGAGAACTAATATACTTTGTGAGTGTGCAAGAGACCATTAGAAGGCATTTCAAGCCAATACTAGACGTTCTGTCTCAACATGAGAGATCTAATGTTGCAACATAGAGACCAGAATAGAGAAAGTGAGAAATTTCCTTCAATGTCACGACATCCTTAGCCTATGTCTCGACATACACCTGAAGATGGTTGCAAAGGAGCATATTGGTTGCTATGTCCGACACAGGTCCTGGTGTGTCGCGACATCAACTCTGTGACAATAATAAAACACGAAGTTGGGGCATTTTGGTATGCACAATCGAACTTAAAGTTCAAGAACGTCAACTAACCTAGGGTTAAGGACAAGGGATACCTGAAAGCTATAAATAGACCTCTCTGGCACACATTATAGAGGCTTTCCATTAGCTCAAATTCTTTTTTTTTAGGTTTTAGATTTGTTTTCTTGTTTCTCTTAGGTTTTCATAGTCTAGTTTATTTATTTCTTCAAGAGATCTGACTGTAAAGAAAGATTAACTTTTGTTGATTCATATTATTCAATATCAATTAGGCTTTTTTAAACTCTCTATTTCGCTTCATTCCCCATGATCAATTCTTCCATTCTTTCCATGTTATTTATTAAAGCCATAAGGAATTAATCCTTCTATGGGGGATTAGCGAGTGGAGCTATGATCTCTTAATTGTTTTATAGGGTTACTCAACAAATCAGTTGTTTGGAAAATGAAGAACGTGAAACAAACCCTAAGCCTGACAACCCTAAGAAGTCATCAAGGTGGGAATTAACCCAAAATTGGTATTGCCCATTCGTGAACACCTTTACCCCAAGCTAGTCTGGATTGTGAGGTTGGAAGATAAATAGTTCTTGTTGACTCGTTATGTTAGTGGAAGATTGGAAGATCCTGCTAGGGTAGCGACTAGTTGGTTGATAAGGAACCCGAGACAACAGTTAATTGGGATTGCCAAAGCGAGCTGATCATGTATCCTCAGATTTGATTCACTTTATTTATCTCAATCTCTCGCAATTTAATTACATTTTATATTTATTTTATTTTATTATTTTACAAACCTTAAATATATTTATTATTTTACTCTCATATTTTAACTAACTTAAAGTATTAATTACATCTTTAATTGTTGAGGTAAAGATTGATTTAGTACTTGCCTCTCTTGGGTACGATCCTCGGAGTACTCCCCTACTTCGTTGTAAAATATATATTATAACTTGACCAGTATACTTGCGACTATCGCCTCATAAGTCTCTATTTTATTCCAATATTCACATTTTAGACGTTAGTACGTCTGGAGGTTGTCTCTTATATGGCATGTAATACGAGGATTTAAGTTTGTTTGTACAGATGCATAATTGCTTAGGTTGTTTAACTTGTTATGCTTATGATCTTGATGTGTTTTACAACTCCTTCATAAATGTATGTATGATTACAATTTAAACACAAGTGGATGTAGTTTTGTGAGTCAATTGGAAAGCTTAGTTATCTTAATGTAAGCTAGTTGAGATTAAGTGTTCATAGCTTGGAAGTCTAACTAAATAATGAAATGTTAAGTGATTAAGTTGTAGTATCCTTGATGACTTATTGGTTAGATCTTTGGTTGATTGATTTGGCATGTTTTGGTTGTTCTTGAATGTGTGTTGAGGCCTTTTGATCATGTGTTAGTAAGTTGGTTTTGGTACATAAGCATTTGGGAGTGAAAATGACAAGTTTTGGGTTAATTTTGGATGCACACAACCTAAGACACAGGTTGTCACACCGCTGTGTGTCACACATGGCCTACTCACATGAGCGTGTGTCTTTTTTTTTCAGTGTAGGTTGGTCCACATGGGCATAGAGAGTTACAGGACCTGGCAACATAGCCATGTGACCCAGAGCTACACAGCCATAAAGAGCTACACGACTGTGTGACCTTATTTTACATGGCACAATTAGTTACATGGTCTACTTACATGGGCATATGAAGTAGTTACACAGGCATGTGCAGTAGTTAGATGGGCATGTGGAGTAGCCACACGGCTGGGTTCTATCACATGGCCTTGTGTTCCCTGTTTTGAAAATTTTAGTTTTTCACTAAAACTTCCTAATTTGCTTCGAATTGGTCCCTAATTGTTTCTAAACCATTTTTAAGGCCTTGTAGCCTCGATTTAAAACCCATAAGTGTATGTTTGACTTCAATCTAATTTATTTATGAATGTTGTTAAATAATTGATAAACTTGATGTTACTTGTTGTTAAATGTTCTGAAATGTACAATAATACTCCGTAACCTCAATCCAGTGATGGGAACAGGTTATGGGTGTTACATTTAATTGTATTAGAGCTACGATTTAGTCAGTTCTCAAACTGAATATAGTCTACTTGAAGTCTAAAGATTACATGCCATATAAACTTATGATAGAGTGATATTGATTGATCCGATCAAACACCTACTTTCTTGTAGATTTTAAAGATGTCATCTGAATCTGATCATGATGAAACTAATGAAGTTAATAGTAAAGTCCCGAATACTGATTCTAGAGCTAGTCATAATATACGAATTCCACAAATGTCTGAAAATGAAGTTAAAAATGTTTTCTTTGGTTTAATGGGTTAACAGTTCACTGAGTTTATAAGAAATAACATTGTGCCTCAGCAACCTCCACCCCCTGTTGTATCTCTTTAGTACCTCCACCTCCTCCGATAGTTGAAACAAGTCGACGAATTCCAATTGATACAATCAGATAATATGGTGCCAAGGAATTTCGAGGTAGAACTGAATATGATCCTGCTAAAGTTGAGTATTGGCTTTAGAATATTCAATGAGTTTTTGATGAAATGGCCTGTTCTCTTAATGATTATCTCCGATGTGTCGTGTTGTATTATTATTAAAAGATGAAGCCTATAGCTAGTGGTCAACGTTAATAGTGGTAGTACCGAGAGATAACATCAATTGGGATTTATTCAAAAATAAACTCCAAGCATGCCTAACATTTGAGAACTGCATTATAGATTCTACACGAGAAACAGTTGTATGCAAAATTCAGCAAGTGTGAGTTCTGGCTTAAAGAAGTTAGATTTCTTGGTCACTTGGTTTCTGTAGATTGAATCGTGTTAATCTGAGTAAGATTTCTGCTACTGTCATCTGGAAAGCTCCGAAAAATATTTTAGGGGTACGAAGTTTTCTAGGACTAGCAGGTTATTTCCGTCATTTTGTCAAAAACTTATTTCTAATAGCTTCACCGATAACCAAGTTATTACAGAAGAATGTTCAGTTCATTTGGTCGGATAAGTGCCAACAGAGTTTTGATCAATTGAAAAGAATGTTGATAGAACCTCCAATACTAACAAAACCTTGAACCTGGGAAAGAATTTGTTGTTTACATTGATGTGTCACTCAGTAGACTAGGTTGTGCTTTAATGCAAGCTAGGAAAGTGATAGCAAATGCTTCTCGTTAGTTAAAGCCGCATGAAAGGAATTATCTGACTCACGATTTGGAGTTAGTCACTATTGTTTTTACTTTGAAGATCTGGCATCACATATTTATAGGTCATAAAAGTCTGAAGTATTTGATAACTCAAAAGGAGCTGAATTTGACACAGCGACAGTGGCTAGAGTTATTAAAAGATTATGATCTTGTGATTGATTATCATCCCAGGAAAGCTAATGTTGTTGCAGATACATTAAGTCGAAAATCATTATTTACTTTGAGAGCATTAAATGCTTATTTGACATTGGAGATCGATGGTTCTATCTTAGTAGAATTGAGAGTTAAACCGTGATTTCTCTAGTAGATTTAAGAATTGCAAGATGACTACTCGAAGCTGACAGCTAAATGGGAGCAAATCCAGAATAATCCGTCTTCTAGATTTACTGTGGATACTGATGGTATGATGTATTTTCGTAATAGGTTATGTGTTTCGAATAATTCAGAACTAAAATACGACATTTTATCAAAGGCTCACAACAATACATACTCTATTCATTCAGTTAGTACTAAGATGTTTAATGACCTGAAGAAGATGAATTGGTGGCCAAGTATGAAACGCGAGATTTCTGAATTTGTAGTTAAATGCCTGGTTTGTCAGCAGATAAAAGCTGAACATCAAGTACAGTCAAGATTGTTACAGCTTGTCAGGATTCATGAGTGGAAATGGGAGTGAGTTACAATGGATTTTATATCTAGATTATCTGTGACACCGAGGAAGAAAGACTCAATCTGGATTATTGTGGATAGATTGACGAAGTTGGCTCATTTTATTCTCATTCAAACAGATTTTTTGCTTGAGAAATTAGCCAAGTTATATGTGTCAGAGATTGTCAGATTACATAGGGTACCTATGTCAATTATTTCTGATAGAGACTCGAGATTCAGCTCTAGGTTTTGAGGTAAACTTCACGAGGATTTGGGTACTAAACTTAATTTTAGTACAGTGTATCATCCGCAGATAGACGAGCAATCAGAACGGCTAATACAGATTCAGGAAGATATGTTACAATGATGGATTCTTGAGTTTGAAGTAGTTGGGAAAATTATTTACCATTGGCAGAAATTACGTATAATAACAGTTATCAATCCAGTATTCAAATGGCACTATTTGAGGCTTTGTATGGTAGAAAATGTAGAACACTGCTTTACTGGTCAGAGTTGAATGAATCTAAGTTAATTGGCACAAACATGATTCGTGAGACTGAAGACAAGAACTGTATAATTCGTGACTGCTTGAAAGAAGCATCAGACTGTCAGAAATCATATACGAATTTAAAAAGAAAAGATATAGAATTTGTTGTTGGCAATCCAGTGTTTCTGAAGGCTTCACCGTGAAAGAAGGTATTACGATTTGGTAGAAAAGAAAAGTTGAGTCTAAGGCTTATCGGGTCGTATGAGATTAGTGAAAGAATCGATTCTGTAGCTTACCAATTAATTTTACCTCCAAAACATGAAAAGATTCACAATGTTTTTCATGTTTCGATGCTGAGATATTATAGGTCAAATCCTTCACATGTGATTTCTCTCGATAAAGTTGGGTTACAGCTAGATTTGTCGTATCCTGAGGAACCGATGAGAATCTTGGCTCACAAAGTAAAAGAATTACGGAATAAATGAGTATCGTTAGTAAAATTTTTATGGCATTGACATGGTCCTGAATAAGCTATATTGGAAACTGAAGAATCAATGAAAGCACAGTACTCGAACCTATTCATTGGTAAAAAATTTGGAGGATCAAATTTCCTACAGGAGAGAGACTTGTGACCGCCCGTTTTTCAGTGGTGTCGAAAATAGTGGTTTTTGGACCACAACTCTGATGTATCAGTCCATAAATATTAATTATTTAATATTTACGAGGTCACTAGTTTTGTATTAAAATTTGGTCTAAAAATTTTAACGTTTAGATAGTTGATTAAACAAAAAAGACTAAATTGTAAAAGTTGTGAATGTTAGTTTCTATTATTTAAAGGAGTTAAATAGTTATAGAATAAAGAAGTGGTGGACTATTATGGAAAATAAACCATGCAAAAAGGTAGTGGACAAATTTGGATAAGGTTTTATGAATTATTAAGTTATAGTATAAGGGTAAAATGGTAAAATAGTAATTAAGTAAACTTAAACTAATAATTAAACAAAAATTTATCACTATCCTCAAGCTACAATCGACTTCGAAAGAAGAAAACACTATTTTTTAATAGAAAATTCTGACGACTTTACCCTTAATAAAATTTCGAAAAAATTCATTAAATATGTTACAACTTAACACATTCACTATGACCGAATGATTTATTTTCATTTTCGGGCTTTAAAACAGTCCGAAAACATAAACACATTCTTCCATCATTTTTTAAGTAATCCTATATAGAATTGCAATTTTCCATTTTCATTTTCATTTCCATTCCTATTTTTGAAAACCTACATTCTTTTCCAAATTATTTCATTTCTCCATTTCGGAGAAAACCATAATCATTCTTGAATGTTTCTCATTTCTCTTTTTCTATTCATTTTGTTCATTTATATTCAAACATGTAATTCATTTCTAGTTTCAACGAGCTAGTGGAGGGACCGATTGGACATATGAATTATAAACTTATTTAGTCACGAAGTCATTCCACTATAGTATCGTGATTGAGCTCTCCCCAACAACATACCATTACGAAAGCAACTATTCAATACCCATCCAATGACCTTTTCATAAGTGTGTTACCCTCATAAGATATCCTTAATCTATTTGGGATAATATTTGTTCTCCCAATATGATATATTTTATCCTATGGTAACCATTATATCTTCCTTCATGAAAAGTCAATCACTATCAAATAGTGATCAAGTAATCTATCACAATGACGGACGACTTATGGCCATGTTTACTTTTCATCAACCATGTAATACCAATGAAAGAATATCATTTACCCATGTTTTGGGCTATGAATTACACTTATGTGAATGACGCTACATGCTACATAACTCGTAGACCCAACGCACCAGCTTTCGGTTCCTTATCTATTTGAACTCAAGCTTTTACTTACATCAAAGTGTACGAGTCATGCATACATAGTTTGCCATCCACTCAAGATTTAGGTATGTCACACTATGAACTTCACAAGTGAATAAATCCATAGACGAATTTAGGATCTATTCTACTTGAGTCATATCCAATGTACTATCAGTCTAGTCAATCACATTTATATCTCTATCTTCTAGGAGTCATTCACTTCGATGTTCAAGACAATGTATCTCCCCAATTGGACTTGATAGACTACATATTAGACTTTCAATCTGTAACAATCCTAACCCGGGTTCGACGCCAACACCAGGTATGAGGTATTACCATTCACAAATCACATATATATGTGCAAGTTGGATTATACGAGCCCATTAAAACTTAAATTTTTTTCAAACTTTGTCTAAAACTTCTTATCTTGGGCCTAGAAGGCCCAAAACACCTCTTGGAAGCTACTCGGGACCAACTCGGATCCTTTAACCAACACTAGGAAAATGACCTTTGAAACAGGGCACACGCCCGTGTGGATGGGCAACACATCTGTATGGATCTTGAACATGGTCGTGTTGATGGCCCGTGTGACACGCACAGCCTAAGCACCTAGGCACACGCCCGTGTCCTATACCCATGTAGATTTATTTTTCAATTCGAACCTATAGTGGTTTTCACATGGCCTGGCATACGCCTGTGTCCATGGCCCGTGTCCCTCACATGGCCTCGACACGCCCATGTCTCAGCCTGTGTTTGAAAACCTTGACATTTTATTTCTGACGTCATCAATCCTTAATGGTCACACGGCCAACGCACATGCCCGTGTGCTAGGCTGTGCCCTTCACATGGTTGAGACACGGTTGTGTCTCTACCCGTGTGTTTACTACCATGCATACTGACTTGCAATTTTTACATGCAGCAGACACACGGCCGGACAACACGCTCATGGGGCTAGCCGTATGTTACACACGGCCTAGACACACGCCTATGTGTCTACCCATGTGGACAATATGAGGCTATCTAACAAGCCTTTTGCCACCCTAAAACATAATCTAATGCTAACCAACATATCAAAATCTAACTTAATATGATTTCTCGACCAAACAACCATAGCTAAGGCTTATATACATTTCATGTACTCAAACATGCCAACAATTTTACATTCATGAAAGACTATCTTGTATTCATATAATAACTTTCAATATTAGCCATTTTTCGTGGCCTTATATAAAATGAATCAAATGCTAAGGTAAGTCATCACATTTAGCCAATTAACAATGACACAAAACTCAAAAGTCTAAGTTCCTACACATGCCAAATTCAAAATGATAAATCTAATTAAACCAAGTGCTTCAGATAGTGTGATCGATACCTCCAACGTCTATTGATCCTCAAGCTAGTTAGGCAGCACTATAAGAAAATGGAAAAGAGAGGGAGTAAGCATAAAGCTTAGTAAGTTGCATGCAAATAAATATAACAGCAACTTTACCATTCATCATCATGCTTATAGTACAAAAGTAGGCATAAGCACAACTTACTCGTCACTAACCAATACAATTCATATAGCATATATATTGAGCTCATGTCTCATACATTTCAATTAGGTACCTGTACCACTCACAACATGGTTATTTTCTCATTTAACTTAAACTGTAACTCTCACCGTTGAACCATTCCGAAAGCTATTAGATATTCATTAAGCCTCAAACATAGGGTATAATATCGATGCCATGTCCCAGACATGGTCTTACACTGGCTTATCCATCAACTCAATGCCATGTCTCAAACATGGTCTTACACTGACTATCGAAATCGAGGCCAACGCCATGTCCTAGACATGGTCTTACACTAGCTCTCACATATCTGTGTCGATGCCATGTCCCAAACATGGTCTTACACTGACACCTCTATACGTGCTGATGCCATGTCCTAGACATGGTCTTACACTGACACATCTCGTAACCGATGCATGTCCCAGACATGTTTTACACTAGCTTACATCTCGAGGCCGATGCATGTCCCAGACATGTCTTACACTAGCTCTCGTCTCAATACCGATGCCATGTCCCAGACATGGTCTTACACTAGCTCTCATAATGTAGCCAATGCATGTCCCAGACATGTATTACACTAGCACACAAATAACCCGAATGTCATGGCATGAATATCCGATTTATTTCTTAAGGTTCAAACGGGAGTTCTACTATTTCAATATTCATCATACATAATCATTTTGACAAACAAGCAATTTATGCTATATCAATTCAAACACATATAATAAAAATTCAGTTGTATTATTTACACACAACTTACCTCGAATTACAAAATGTATACTACTAGTTCGGCTCAGTCCACTTGCTTTGCTTTTCCCTGGTCTAGGCTCGGATTTTGTAATCCTTGATTTGTAGAGAGATTAAGTGGCTGAAATTTTTCAAGCTTCCAAAACCCTCTTATGGCTGATATTTTCAGTCAACAAGAAAGGAGGAATGAAAAAGATGAAGGCTAGGATTTAGCGTATTATTTTATCACACATTAGGTCATCAAATACCTAACACTTTGACTATTTTATTTTCTTTGTCTTATGGCCGGCCAAGCCTCTCTAAAGGGTCTAATTGCCCTTTAAAGACCCCCAATTTATGCTACATTGCAATTTAACACCCTTAGCTATCAAATTAAGGCTTTTGCACTTTAGGCAATTTAGTCCTTTTTCACAATTAAACATGAAATCGCTAAAATTAATTCACCAAAATTTCCATACTCTCATATAATCATGCCACAACACATAAATAATATTAAAAATAATTTCTCCACCCTCAGATCAGTGGTCCTTAAACCAATGTTTCGACTAGGCCCAAAATCGGGCCATTACACAATCGGTTTGCTTATTTCTGATTAGACTAGGGACATGTTTAGGTTTATCTACTAATACAAGTTGGCTTTTCATATTATGGTCTGACCACGTAATATCGCTTAGTATTAGTTAAACATTAGACAACCAATGAGCAACATTTGCTTCCATTTTGCTTTGCGTGTGAAAACCATTTGGGGACAATAATACAAAGTATATTGATCGTAATCAAAGAATTTGTTTTATTAATCAATTTGTTCGAAAATTTACAAGTGTATATTGACAAAAATACTACACTTAGGGCACCAAATCCAACACGATGATGGGCAAACCTCAAGCTATGCTCAGTTTCGGCAAATCCATATCGTCAAACATGACAATTGGTGTGTTTCCTAGGTGGCAAGCCAAACCAAGCCTTTGTAGTGAATTATCTGAAGAGCCTTTTTGGTGAATTATCTGAAGAGCCTGTGTGATGTATTATCTAAAAAGTCTATAAAGTGAATTCTGTAACAACTAAGTGACAAGTTGTTAGTGTGCCTTTGTGGTGAGAACTGAGTATGCCTTTGAGGCATTTTTTGAAGGTGTCCTTGGCAGATTACTCAACTGATGAATCTATCATAGTAACTCACTAGATCAAAAAAAGAGCTTTGCATATAAGTAATTATGGGTGGTGTATGTGTCCGCCAAATTGGAGAGTTTTTCCCTTTTTGTATCTGAAGTTATCTAAACTTTCATTGGTTGATCTAAATATTACCTTCATCAAACCAAATCCGTTGTCTGGATCGATGTGAAGATACGGCGTAACTGGTATTCTGACAGCTGCTAGAGGCAATAAATGAATCTGTTAATAGTAGTGTCCGTAGGTATATCATTCTAAGAAATGTATCCAATTTCTATTTTCAAGCAATTGCAAAATAGGATTCGCATTAAGGTGGGAAGTCTGTAATCCGCCAATCAAGTGAAATGTGTACAAGGAGGTCGAGTTACAGGTTCGCATTTAGTTTTCTGCTAGGAATAAAAAAAAGTATCCTCAAAAATATAAAATGAAGTCTAAAATTTTTAAGTCGAGGAATTCAACATCATCGTTAAAGGTAAAACTAGTCGAGACTCATTAAGTTCCATTGAACTTATGAGTGTTTATTTGTAATGCAGGTTCTTGAGTTGAACTAATTCACTAGAAGGGACCAAGCCAGCAATGTGCCAGGGTGGTTGGTTGTAGTACGATGTTATGCATACAAAAAGACAATTTTGAGAATATGTTTTCAGATGGTGCATAGTATTATACACCACGAATATGTCTGTTTGATAAAAATTTATATTGCGATATTTTATACTACTTTTAAGAGTCTGTTATAAATAATAAACCTTTCGTTCAAAACTTTTGACTTAGAAAAGATTTTTAAATAAATAAAAAGTTAACCAGAATGGTTTTTCGCCAGCTAAACAATTTTGTTAAGTATGTAAGTATTGTGACATCCTACATTTGGATCCGGTGAATTGGGTCGAGTATAAGGTATTACACTCTTATTTTGCACAGTTGCCTTTAAACTTTTATAAAAGTTTCAAATTGGTTCTTGTTAAATTTCGAGCCTACTTTAGAGCTTTCATAAGCTCGATTTAAACCCGATTTTGTTTGCAAAGTATGACTTGTGTGAATGTATGATAATTATTGAATGTTTTAAATGAATTCTTTATTTAAAAACATATTTAACTATTTTGTTGTTTGTTGTAGCATCCCGTAGCTCAACTCCGACAACAGGGATGGGTGAGGGGTGTTACGAAGTCTATTACTTCGGTTTATATAAGAAGAAGGAAATAGTACCTCAAGGAATATAATCTCAACAATCAAGTTTGCCTTTACCACAAACCCTTCAAGAGCCCCAAAAATCGCATAGTTTGATCTCAATATTGTTGACACAACTTAGACTCCTCACAAGCTTTCCTCAATTTCTCGACAAATGCAATACTACTATGACTACAACCTTGTCAGCATAATCAAATAAATCAATCCTCAAATTAGCAATGAGTATCATTGATCAATTTATATTTACTCAAAAGAGCCTTATTCCTAGACACAATGCATTAAAGCAACAAACTCAATGGACTACCAGCATAAAAGAAATCCTAAGCAACAACAAATGTTTTATAGTCAAATCCATCAAAATATGCAACCAAATCAAACGATTTAGCATCCAAAGATTTGCTCTCGTATGATTGATAAAGCCAAATCTCTAAAAAGAAATGAAGTCATATCATATGAAACAACTTCAGTCTATTACCTATCTGCAAAATGCTGAAATGACCAAGTATCACATCGAATAAGCACTTTGACATAAGTCTTCTAGACTATTTTATAACTTAGGCTTAAATCTAAGGTTGAGAGGGGGGCATATTGTTATACCATATTAGTGAAGGTTAAATTATTAACCAACTAGCCCAATTTACTACAAAGTAGACCACTCTATATCCATCGAATAAGTACAATGTGAAACCACTCCTTATAGACGAATAACCAGTAAAAAGCAAGTTTAGGGACCAAGAACAAAAATAAAATATATTATCTTTATAACATGTTTTTGTCCATCTTCTCATATCTCATCTTTATTATTTGCAAGCATAGATTTATTTATAGTAAATTTTAACGAAAAATACTACAGACAAATGAATTAATAATTTTTAAATCAGAAATTTTAAAAAATGACCATGTGGATAATGGCGAATGAACCCCCCCCCCCCGGCCGCGGGCCAAGCTTACTTACCAAATCAAGAACCAGAAACCCAAACCCAGAAGGCAGAGCCCCCAAAATGAAAAGCAAAACTTAATTTCCCCCAAATCTAAACAAAAGATCAGTGAAACTCCCAACTCTTTAATCTCACACCTGCCCTCTTATTGTTAGATTTCCTTGAAACCCGTAATCAGAATACCCGAGAAAATGGACTCAGAAACGAGAGAGAAGATAAAGAAAACGGTGAGGGAACTCTTGGAAGAAGCCGACATGAACGAAATGACAGAGTACAAGATTCGACAATTGGCTTCCAAGAGACTGGAACTCGACCTCTCCGAATCCAAGTGCAAGGCTTATGTCAGACATGTCGTCAATGCTTTCCTCGAAGAACAAAAGGCCAAACAAGAAGAAGAAGAAGAAGAAGCTGCAGGTGATGATAGTAACAATAACAACAACGAGTTTGATGATGATGGTGATCTCATTATTTGCAGGGTTTGTTTCTTTTTCTTTGTGGTTTTCCTTTTCTTCTTTTGGTGGGTTTTAAGTGAAGGTTGGGGGTTTTGAGGTTTCATGTTTATTAGTTTTGTTTTGTTGTTTTTTCCCAGTTGTCTGACAAGAGAAGGGTGACTCTCCAAGACTTTAGAGGGAAAACTTTAATTTCCATAAGGGAGTACTATAAAAAGGACGGCAAGGAACTTCCTTCTTCTAAAGGTAAATGCTTAGCTTTGTTTCAAATTTACTTGTTTCAGGCTTGGTTTTGTTTCTTTTGGATTATATATATATATTTCAATGTCTGGATTAGAAGATGTTAAAAGAAAAATGCTCTAGTAGTTATGCTGCTGAAGTTAAGCTTTTGTTCAGTCTATAAATGTGTTGAGCTTGGAAATGGCAGGAAAAGAAACACTAATTTTTGTGAATTGTTGCTATTTTGGTCTACCTCATTAACAAATCTATGGTACTTAGGAAATAAGAACTTTATATTTTTTGACTGATTGGAAATTTGGTTGCACGATATCTGCATGAATGGTAACTTGGCATACTTTTTGCAGACGTCTCAGCTTATCATGCTTCTTGATGTATTCCTTGTTTACACCTTATTTATTCTCTGTTCTTCAGGCAATTGTGATCACTCATTTGTAGCTCAACTTGGTTTGTAATAAAAATTATGTAGATTTTGCGACACTCATGAATGCTTCCACTTATTTAACTGTAGAGGAACTATACATGACAAGGTCCAATCAAAATTTCTCTTGCCTTGCTCCTATAATATTACAAAGTTAGTGTCCTGGTTCCTTTACTATGGCCATGATATTAGGAAACCGAGAAAAGCATTGAAATCAAATTTTATGGTTTTTGGATATATTTTTGAAGGGCGTAAAGCATAAAGAGATTGATGGATTTCATGTATATTCTTTAGAAATAACCTTATTATTACTTTATTCTTAGTCTATTTTTCTCTTTGCTAGTTCTACGTGAATACTCTACTTTATCTCGTTTCTTCAATTTCCTATATATGCTACATCTATGAACTGCATTTTTTTGATGAGTGGGTTTCACACTTTATGCTGTATATGGTGTTGCATTGTTTTTGTCAGTTTTATTGTCTTTTACTGATTGGGTGGATTTTGTAGAATTGTCAGTATTTAATCAAATCAAATAGATATAATTGTTGGTTTTGGTTTGGAACTTAAGCAGGTATTTCAAGGCAAATTTTCTATCATGGTGGCCTTTAAATAATCTCTCTCTCTCTCTGTCTTTACTCTGCATGACTGTAGGATGTTCTTGATAGTATTAATATATTATCCTTGATTTAACTTGATTCTCGGTTTTGGCATTTCGCATTTCCCCGTACTAGTGAAGAATTTCATGTTTAATGCTAATTGTTGTGCCAACAGGAATAAGTTTGACAGAAGAACAATGGTCTACCTTGAGGAAGAACATACCAAACATTGAGAAAGCTGTTACGAAGATGGAGTCACATACCATGTGAGAGCATCATCCGTAGACGGACACTGAAATGCCGGATTTCAAATATGTAATTTTGAAACTTAACCTCAGCATCTATGGCGGCTATGCACACACTGCCACTTCCCCTTTCAAAAGACTTTATCACTGTTTCGATTCAGTAATGCTTTTGAATCCCATTTTGGAATACTGTGGCAGATTTAGCCTGTTGGAATTGATGTGAATTGTGTAATCGATGCTGATACTTATCTAGAATGTATGTGATATGCTTTGGCAAGAAAGTTTATATTCATAATTATTAACTTGATCCCATTTTATTCTAAACATTAGCCATTAGGTTCATGTACTATTATATATATATGTTTGTATGTGTATTGGACTGCTGTCACATACATGCATCCATGTGTATATATATATAACTGCATTATATGTACAAGATGCTTAAGCCACTAAACATTTTAACATTGAAAAAAACAAAGACAAAAAACTGCATGGAAACAAATATTCTAGCAGAAACCAGATTTGGTACAGGCAAATCTTAGCTACGTCAACCGGCCTGGCTATTACGATGCTTTGCTATAGGCTGGCTTGCACCCCACCGCCAGCCTAGAACCCTTGCTCCGTTTCGGCGTAGCAGTAGCAGCCGCCATTCTCATCTTCTCAATCAAAGCCTCAGTGTTAACTTGCTCCGACAAAATATCCTCCAGCCGGCTACTATTAATCACCAGTTTCACTTTCCAAACCCCATTCTTCTTCCATGGCAACACCTCCATAGCCGACCCACTTGACAAATTCTCAACAAAATCAGCTGCTGCCATCGACATCTTTGGTGCCCCAACTTTGGCTAATGGAAGAAGATAATAAAATCCCCCACTAACCAACCACTCACCTTCATTCAATGGAAACATTGAAGCTTGAGCTTGATCTCTTTTACAAATAACGTACCCCGGAAAATCGTTTACAATATCTCGGGCAAGTTTAGGGCCTTTAACATCAATGATTTCACCACCATCTGTTAAAACCCTGATGGAGTTTCTACACTCAGCAGTGACCCCTTTGAGAGAACAATTCCCCATTCTCAAAATTTTAACTTCACCACTGTGGTGCAAACCTTGTGCGGGTGGGGGGTATTTAAAACATGGAATCTGTAGCAGAAAGTGACAATTTAACTACTGTTGTTTTTCAAAGTTCGAACGGTGGCATGTGATAATATATTAGATTGTATTCAAATGGAAAATTTGGAGTGTTTGTGGAACGTGGAAAGGCAAAAGAATAGAAGAAATGGATTTAAAAATAATAATTAAAATAAAATGGGTGTTTCTGTAAACGACATTTAAGAAGCAGATAATTAGGAAATTAATGGTCTAGGGGGTCTGCATTTTTTCTTACTTTTGTTGGATTATTTTCTAACCCTATTTAGGCATCTAAAACATATTTAGGGTTCTTGGTTTTTCAATTGTATTTCGCCACAGGACAAGATTTTTAGATCTTTATTTAAATGTTGCGTGGTGGTTGGTTCATGAATTTAAAGCAAGCAAAAGAGATTAGTTTGGTCACGGGAAAAATCAGTCACGCAGAGATTTCAATTAAACTTCCATCACTTTTGAGTCTAATTCAATGCTAGGGTTTTTTTTTTTTCCTTTGAAACTTCAATGCTATAGGTTACTTTTTCTAGAATGTTATATTTTTGTTATATTTACTATCATACACAACATTAATACATATTTAAATTCGCATAAAATAAATTTGGTTAAAATATGATTTTTCTACTCTTTACGTACTTTAAGTGCAAGAAATTGTCCTATTTATCTGATTTCAAAATTTAAATTCAATTGTTAATACTATTACTTATTTTTTGGTTAAATTTATTAATGTAACGTGTTGAAATAAGAAAAATGTTCACTCGGTAGTCATGTAACTAACAAATAGCGTTATAATAAACTTGAATTTAACAAAATAATTAACAGTGTTAAGAGTTGAATCTCAATTTTAAAATCTGAAAGGTAGAAAAACTAAATTCTTAAAAATAAAAGTATAAAGACTAAATTCTAAATTCTAAATTTTAAAAAAATACAAAAAACTTACCACATATTTTAGCCAATAAAATTTAATTTAAAATATATTTATTAATTTTTTTGGTTGGAAGCCTAATTTTTCAATTAAAGTTGGTAAAAGTTTTGACTTTAATGTTACTATTATTTAGCAATAAATAATCAAGTGCAAAATTAGAGGTGATCATGGGCCGGGCCGGGTTCGGGCCGGGCTGGGTTCGGGCCAGGCCCATACAAATTTTTAGGCCCGTCTACTAGGCCCGGGCCCGGCCCGGCCTGAAATATGGGCCTAAAATTTTGCCCAAGCCCGGCCCGAAATAAAATTACTAAGTCCGGCCCGGCCCGGCCCATATTAAATTTTTTTATTTCATTAAATAAAAAATTTTAAAAATATAATAAATCAAATATATTTAAAAACATAAAAACAAATATTAAAACAAATAAAAATAATACTAAAACAATTCTTAAAACAATACACAAATTAATAATATAATAAAAACGGTTATATTAAAAATTTAAAATAATTAAAAATAAAATAAAAAATATATATTAATATATAATTCGGGCCGGGCCCGGGCCAAAAAACTCTTACCCGAGGCCCGGCCCGTTTTCTAAACGGGCCTCGCTTTTTTTGCCCAAGCCAATTTTTCAGGCCTATATTTTTATCCAAACCCTCCCATTTTTTGGGCGGGCCTTCGGGCCGGGCCGGGCCGCCCAGCCCATGATCAGCTCTATGCAAAATCTATAACTTAAGAGTATATATTTATCTTTAAGGAGAACAAAAATAAAAGTAATAAGGTAAATTACATAGTGATTTAATTTTTATAAATTTTTATTCTTCATATTGAAAAAGTATGCAGTATGAACACTGCTATTACATACTTTTATCATTTTAGTTACTTGTTATTAATTTTTCATTAGATACATTCATTTTAGCCACCTAGCTTTAGTACTTTTTCATATTAGCCACTCATTTTTTTTTATAAAATTAAATTTATTTTTAAAAAAACTGAGTTTTTATAGGGAATTGAGTTATTCACCTTTTGAGATGAAACCCAAGTTTTTCATATTTAACTCAATTCAATGCAAAAACTCAGGTTTTCCCTTATAAAACCCTAAGTTTTCCCTTTTGGTGAAAAAATAAAATTATTTCTAAAATAATAAATGAAATAAAATAAATAAAAAGCTTTTTCTTTGTAAAAATCTAAAGTTTTCCTTATAAAATTCCAAGTAATTTTTTTTGTAAAACCTAGGTTTTCTCCTTCTTATTGAAAAAAAAACTAAAATTAATGCTAGAAAAAAGGAAATGAAAAAGATAAATTGGTTTTTCTTCTAAAAACTCAAGTTTTTTTTCTATAAAAATCTAGGTAATTCTTGTAAAACTCAAAGTTTTTTTTTCCTTTCCTTTTATAAAGGAAAAACTGAAATTAATTCTAATAAGGAAAAAATGAAGGAAATTAAAAAGATAAAGTAAGTGGCCAAAATAAAAATTTACTAAAGTTTGGTAACTAAAAAGAGTGTATGTAATGACAAATTAACGTGTGACTAAAATGATAAAAAAAGTATATAATATTATTGACTAACATGATAAAATTATGTAACAGAAGTGCCCATATTGTAGTTTTTTTTGTGCCCAAAATGAAAACTTATGAAAATTGAGTGACTATCCGTGTGATTTACCCAAAGTAAAATTATGTTGTTAGTAAGGCTTAATGAGCGGATTATCTCACAATTTATTTTGACTAGACTTATTTTATAATGACCACGTTGTTCTATAATGACCACGTTTTGACTCGAAACTAGGTACAGTGACAGATCAGGTCAGGAAATAGTAGAGAATTTTTGAATAGACTAAATAAGGATTTTAGTATTAAATTAGGAAGTATTTAGATCCGATAAGAAATTAGAAAATACTTCTTAGATAGGAAATTTTAAATAGAAGCATTAACTAAATAGAAAGAGTACAAAAATTGTTGTGGTGAAAGTAGGAATTTAGAAAGTTATGAGAATTTATGTTAGTGGAAAAACAAGGAAGGACTAATAGGAAATTTTGCCAAACTAAAATATAATTCATACCTGAAATTGTGAAGATGATTAAGGGTAAAATAGTAATAGTTAAATAAAATATTTATAGGTGTAACCATTAGGGTCAAAGTGTAAAAATGATAGGCCAAAGGACTAGCTAGTAATTTGACCATTTTTAAAATAAAAATCATGAGATTTTCTTATAGATGGGTGTAGAAAAGTGGAGAAAAGATGAAAGTCATCATCTTCTCTCAAGCATATCAACGTTTCCTTATTTCTCTCCACCAAACCTTTTTCTTTTATTTCATTTAGGTCCCTTCCACCATTGTTAGCCATTTCAAGCTCTTTTTCTTTCATTTCTTTGATGTTCTCTTGCTACAAACCTTAGAGGAAGCTAGTAGAGATCCTAATTTCTTAAGGAGATCTTCCATAGCTATATAGAAGAAAGAGAAAGATAGGGATTTAGTGGTGATATCAAGTAGTAAGGTAAGAAATGATGAAAACTTTCATTACATACACGTTTATTTCAAAAAAGTAGTGTAGAAAGATTATTTGATTGAAGGTTAGCATGTGAATAATATGTGTTTGACATGGTATTGAAGAAAAAGAGAAGAAGATTGAAGACCAAATTAAAGGAAAAGGGAAAGAGTTGGCTAAAGAGTATGAAGGAAGGAGAATCCATCATCTAAATTTTGGTAATAAGTACTTCAAGTAGTCAATTTTGTTTAAGTTATGTTAATTAGATAATTTTTTTAATTAAGTAGTTTAATTACTATATTAATGATGTTATGAGAATTTTTAGTAGAGGTAAGTAATGTAAATGTTTTAAATTGTAATTTTGGTATACCATTATATGATGAATTGTGGTGATAGTGGAAAATGACTAAATGGAAAGAAATTAAATATGTTATGATATTGTGAAAATGTGCAAAGTGGGTTTCGATGAAGTATTGTAAAAATTATGGTGTTGTATGTGACAAAAGTCAATAGAATTTACAAGTTTTAGTGTCATTATTGTGATAAGGACTAAACAGTAAAAAGAATAAAGTTGTATTATTTTTTGTCAAGTAAACGAATGTAAAGGTTTGGTAATGAGAAAATCCCATGTAGACAAGTCCCGAACTATTAGGATATAAATGGCATGTCATTAACGAAAAATTAGCATGTATATCGTATTATTTCGCACTTCGGTGCTTACATTATAAAATTTACACTTCGGTGCTAATCAATATTATTGATTTGTCATAATTTGTTGTAGCAGATTAAAATAATTTCCATACTTAAAGAGCTTATATAAAAGCAATTTAATTATGTTTTTATTTAGTTTTCATTTTTTAGTTCATTAATAATAACAAGTGTAATTTGAGCCATTTATATTACCTTAGGGGCCAAAATAGGCCTAAAGGTAGGCTAACGTATTCGGTAAGTGTATAGGACATCATTCAAAGGCATAGGAACACGAGACTAGCCGCAACATTGCAACACAAAGTGTCAATGTCGTAATATAGTGAACAGAGCACTAAAAGGAGAAAATTGCCTTCAGTGTCACGACACAGCCCTAAAATCAAGCCTTAGTTCATAAACTGCCATTAGTGTCACAACACAGGCTAGAGGGTGTCGCGACATCGACATGACGAGATGAATTAATGAACCAAGGGTGTTTTAATCCACACAACAAACTTTAATGCAAACATGACAACCGAATTTGGTCAATGGACGACAGCCAACCCTACACCTATAAATAGACAACTTTAAACACTTTTTAAACAGTTTTTATTCAAATTTTAGTTTACAACTTTCAAGTAGTTCTATTTTCAGTTTCTATCTAGTTTATTTTATACTTAGGTTTCTTTTCATATTGTAATTCTACTTTAGTTTTTATTTCGTTCTTTGCGGAACTCAATTTGTGGATCAATCAACTCTCTATGGATTATTGTTCGCGTAATTATCAATATATAAGGATTCTTCTTAAACTCTTTTCTTGATCAATTTCTTATGTCTATTGTTTTAATTAAGTTTATGATGTTTACTAGATCCATGGGGAACTAATCCATTAACGGGAGATTAACGAACGGTTGTAGGAGTAATTAACTTCAATGTAGGGTTTCTTAGCAAATTAGCTAGTTGGGATAGGAAAAGCTTAAAACCCTAGGCTTGATAATCCTAAAAATTCATATAGGTGGGAATGAACCTGAAATTGGTATTGCCTATTCATGAACACCTTACCATAATCCGGTCTGGACTATGAGGTTGAGAGATAAGTAGTTTTTACTGACTCATTAAGTTAGTGGAAGGTCGAGAGGCTCTGCTAGGTTTATGACTAGTTGATTGGATAGAACTCGAAATAGGAGCTAGTTATGAACACTGAAATGAGTTAGTATTTTGTCGTAGATATGATAAAATTTGCAAATTGTTTCCTTATTCATTTTTATGTTCTTTTATTATTTTAATAAATTAGTATTTTCGACACTCTAGATTTAATCGTAATATAGTATAATTAAATTACTAATTAGACCCATTAGTGTAGAAATTAGGATTATTTTAGTTTCGCCTCCCTTGGGTGTGATCCTCGGAGTACTTACCTACTTTGTTGTAACTATATTACAACTTGACCTGTATACTTGCATAAACTGCCTAACTCTTATAATGGCGCCTTCATTGGGTGTGATCCTCAGAGTACTTACCTAATTTGTTGTAACTATATTACAACTTGACCTGTATACTTGCAGAAACTATCTAACTCTTATAATTGGCTATAGTATTCACACTCTATGCGTTAGCACGTCTAGAGGCGGCCAAGTTGTCGGCATTGTTGTCAGGGAGGCGCCGTCACTGAATTAATTTTAATTTTTATGTCTAATAGGATAGTTAGAAATTTTTTGAAGTATAGATATGGTTTTTAAACTTCATTTTAAGTTGCAAACATTTTTTTTCTTTTTTTTGGAGATCTCAGTGCATACCCCCTAAAAAAAGAAGATAATCGTTCAATAATTAACTGAGAATAATTTGGCAGTATCATTTCATCATGGATGAATTCGATTACAAGTGGTCTAATGATGAAATGAACTATGATGTTAAATATACAAAGAGGGAGTATATGAAGAATAGGAGATTATGGAAAACCAAATAATGTTAATGATAGAATTGAGCCAATGAAGAAACAAAGCCTCAATGAACCAGTGGAACAATGACCAAGTTGCTAAAATAGTCAAACATCCACATGAGTTCATTGGTATCCCGAACAATACTGAATATAACCCTCGAGAAAATAAGAATGAGCAACTAACGACAGTAACGTTCTGATTGTAGTAGAAAGAACATATATTTTCTCCCTACTTATTGTTTAAATTGTTCCCATTTAGTTACCCTTTGGCATATATTTTATCACGTTCAGTTTAGTCAGTGAATCCTAGCCTATTTTATCTCTAATCTTGCTATCTTCCAGCATTAATGTCACTGCATGAGTTAATTCCAATTTGTATCCGAAATTGTTGCCACAATTAACAGATATCTGCAATGTCGCTACATGAGTTAATTCTAAATTGTGTCTAGAATTGTCGCTGCAGTTGACAGCTGTCTGATAAGAGCCAACCATGAGTGAGCTGTCTAGTCTGGTGTAACTACCCTGTACGGACAAGGACAGAAGAATCCTGAGGGAAGGACACTTGTACTATTGAAGAAAGCATAAAAGGATAACGTGAGAAGAACGAAAGTGAAGTTTGCTAGACCACCATTCTTTTGCCCTATTTTGAAGCTTGCAGCCATGGCAGCTTGAGCACCCTTTAGGTGAGCCAGCATGAAAATTGATGTAAATCCACTCCTGACGGGGAGATCTAAGTATAGAACAAGTGGAAATGGATAGATTCAATCGGGTAGCATAGGAATAGTATTCTCCATTCGATTCTTTCTCATTTCTTGAAAACGTTGGTGATTACTCTATGTTTTCTACTATCTGGAAGTACAATGAATGCTTTGTTAAATGTTATCTTATTGAATCTTATTTTTGTTGTTTAATATTGGGGGTTTCAATGTTCTAAACAGGAAAGTGTTATTGTAGTCACTAACATTGAAAGGTGCAGTGACAGTTTGAACTAATATGTATTTCAGCGGAAGTTGAGTAAAGGCTAAAAGAATTTAGTCCACTTGTTCTTAATAGTGTCATATTGCCATCATTAGAATGTGAGGTTAATGTGCATGGTTAAGTCCGAGATTAAACAAAAGAGTGGCATTTGGTAAGATATACATTAATTTTATTGCGTCAAAAATCACCTATCTTTTATACGTGTGAGTAATTAGTATACTATTAAAGATTCATGTTAAGGATCCAGTTTATCCATAGCATACTTTATCTTATTATTTTCAAGTTATTGCTTCGACAACTATACTCAGAGTTTACTTCATTTCTATCTAGTTAGTGCATCGACATTAATAGACAAAAGACAACCATCCCTGTGGGATCGATATCTGACAAACTCACATCTGTCTATTATACTTGCATAGACAGTATACGCTTGCACATTATTGCTGTGATGTTTACGGTAAATCAACTTTTTGGCACCATTACCGGGGATGGTGTTTGTTTGATGTTTATTTTTGTTCTTGTGTGTCTTTGTACTTTGCTTTCCTTATATATTATTTAGTATTCACTAACTTGTTTTCTCTTTGTTGCTATTTTTCAATTTCATCTTAGGTGTTTTATGACCTGAAGCAATTTGAAATTTCTTGCTGACTTTGATCTAGAAATTGAAAGAACTATTCGGAGAAAACTTCGAGAACAAAGAAATATGGATTTAGTAGGGGACAATGCAACCATACCCCCGATACAACAGCAAAACGTTCATAACCCATTGTTGCCACAAAATGCTCACATCCACAATAGAACCATTTGAGATTGTGTAGTACCTGTTCTGGATGATCTACAACCAAGAGTTGTTAGACCAACAATTCAAGCTGGGAACTTTAAACTCAAGCTAGTGATGTTTCAAATGTTGAACTCCAATGGCCAATATGTTGGAATGCCATATGAAGATGCGAGAGAACATCTTAAATCCTTTTTATTGATCTGTGCTTCCTTTAGTCAACAAGGCGTTCCTGATGATACCTTAAGGATGCAATTATTTCCCTATTCCTTATAAGGGAAAGCTCGCATTTGGTTTCTTGGGGTACCTGTTAGATCAATTACTTCTTGGAATGCTCTCGCCACGTAGTTTGTGTTGCGATTTAACCTACCGATAATGAATGCTCATCTTCGAAACGATATTACTACTTACCATCAACTAGATGATGAAAATCTTCACACCACATGGGAACATTATAAGTCTTTGCTTCAACGTTGTCCCATGCACGGCATTCAACCAAAAACACAAATTGGGATTTTTTATAATAGTCTGAATTCACATACAAGGAATCTTGTCGATGCATCAGCCAATGGACCGCTACTGAATTGTACTTACAATAATGCTGTGAGAATTCTTGGGAGAATTACCCAAAATGATTACTAATATCTCATCTCTAGAGCTGCACAAGCAAATACTACTCTAGGAGTTAGTCAATTGGATGCAATATCAGCGCTAAGTGCCCAAGTCTCTTCACTCACAAACATGATTAAAAATATGCAAGGGACGAGTGATGTTGCACCTATACAAGTTGCTCAACAATTGGATATTCCTACCTTTTGCTATGAAATTTATGGTGACAACCATAGTTATGAATATTGCCCGCAACAAGTAGAAAATGCTTGTTATGTCAATAATATTCGCCAAAATTCTTATGGCAACTCTTCCGATAACTCTGCACACAACCAATAGTTTTGGGGATCTCAAAATGTTGGACAAAATGTTGCAACATTCAAATATGGGAATGTATCTACTCAGAGCAATTATAATCCATGACAAGGGAATTATACTCAATAGCAGTAGAACTACAATCAGCATCCTCAGAGGAATAAACAACAAGGTTCGACACAATCACATGAAAATCAGATGAAACTACAACATTCTTCGATGACGACTCAAAATATCCAAGGATAACGACAACAACAGTATATACACACTTCTACTTCTGACCCATCAACTGCTCTTGAGGCGTTAATGGGGGAGCATATTACTCGCACAAAAACTATTGTTCAAGGAAACCCATCTTCTATTCGAGCATTGAGGTACAATTGGGACAGCTTGCTTCAAATCTGAATACTCGACCACAAAGCTTCTTACTAGTGGCACCGAAAACCCTAGTCTGAGGGGAAAAGAACACTGTAAAGCTATCACTCTTAAGAGTGGTAAACAAACTGGTGTACTGGTTATCGATTCTACTGTAGCATCTCCGACATTGGTGATATAAGCCCTAATGGGAAGGTTGATTCTAAAGAACTTGTTGATGTACCAGAAAAAGAAGTACCACCAACTATCGTTCACATGCCTTATATTTGACCATCGAAATTGTGGACACAAAAAAAAGTATTACCCTTTCCACTTGTACTTTTTCCACAAATATTTAAGAGGAATGAAAATGATAAACAATATCAACAGTTTTTAGACAAACTGAAACAACTGCAGATCAACATTCCTTTAGTGGACGCTCTAGTACAAATTCTGAGTTGTGGAAAATTTATGAAATACCTCTTGTCCAAAAATAAAAAACTCACTAATGTTGAAACTATTGCACTCACATAAGGCTGTAGTGTTGTCTTGATCAAGTTACCTCCTAAATTGAAAGATCCTGGAAGTTTTACCATTCCATGTTCAATTGGCAATCAATATTTGGACAAAACTTTATGCAATTTGGGAGCTAGTATCAACTTCATGCCATTATCTACTTTTAGAAAGTTGGGAATTGTTCATATAAAACCTATTGCAGTGACATTGCAACTGGCAAATTGATCTTTAGATCAACCTGAAGGGCAAATCAAAGATGTTTTAGTTCGTGTGGATAAATTTATTTTTTCGACTAATTTTATCATACTTGACTGCAAAGCATACAATGAGGTTCCCATAATCTTGGGATGACCATTTTTAGCCATTTGTCAAACTCTCATTGATTTTTATAGAAGAGAACTCACCATGCGACTGAATGATGAGCAAGTTACCTTTAGTGTTTTTTAGTCTATTCATCACAAGGATAAAGCAGAGTGACATACTGTCGATGTGCTCGAAGATTTGATTGAGGAAGAATTCAACAACTAAAGCACAGTCCTTGCTGAAGAAATTGCAGTGACATCTGAAGCTGAATCCATAAACAATTGTGACAGCACAGTTGAAGCTAGTACTGTTGAAGTCAAGCATAGATGGCAAATTAAATCCTTAGACCTAACCAACAGAATCAATCCAATCTTCAAACCATCAATTGAAGAAGCTCCCACTCTAGAATTAAAACTATTACCTCATTAACTTATATACATCTTCTTGGGTGATCACAATACTCTTCCAGTTATTGTCTCCGCAACATTGATGTAACACAAGAAAAGAAATTGACTCACATTCTCAAGCAGCACAAACAAGCTATTGCCTGGAGTATTGTGGATATTCAAGGTATTAGTCCTTCTTTTTGCAAGCACAAAATCAAGTTAAAAGATGAAAACCAACAGTCAATTTAACAACAAAGAAGGTTAAACGAGAAGATGAAAGAAGTGGCCAAAAAAGAAATCATAAAATAGTTTGATGCAGGAATTATTTACCCGATTTCTAATAGCGAGTGGGTGAGTCCAGTGCAATGCATCCCAAAAAAAAGTGGCATCATAGTGGTTCTCAATGATAAGGACGAATTACTACCAACATGCATTCCCACGGGATGGCGAGTTTGTATGGACTATCGTAAATTAACTGCAGCCACAAGGAAGGATCATTTTCCACTTCCCTTCATTGACCAAATATTAGATCGACTTGCTGGAAAAGCTTATTATTGCTTCCTAGACAGCTATTCTGGATACAACCAAATTGCCATTTTACCAGATGATAAGTAGAAAATAACTTTCACCTGCCCCATTGGTACTTTTGCTTTTCATCATATGCCTTTTGGTCTTTGCAATGCACCAACCACATTTCAAAGGTATATGATGGCACTATTCTCAGATAGAATCGAAGACTTTTTAGAGGTCTTTATGGATGACTTTTCAGTTTATGAGAATGATTTTGATCATTGTGCTAACAATTTGGATAAAGTATTGTAGCGATGTGAGGACACTTATCTTGTCTTGAATTAGGAAAAATGTTATTTTATGGCAACTAAAAGAATTGTGTTGGGTTATCACATCTCTAATCAGGTTATTTAAGTAGATAAAGTTAAGGTGGAAATCATTGAAAAATTACCCCCACCGACAAATGTGAAAGGTATTAGTAACTTTCTTGGACATGCAAGATTTTCCCGATGGTTTATTAGGGATTTTTCAAAAATTGCAAAACCATTGTGCTCATTGCTGGAACAGAATTGAAAACTCCTCTTTAACGAGACATGTCTAGATGCCTTTATTCAGTTAAAGAAGCAGCTGGTCAATACACCCATTGTTATTGCACCTGATTGGTCTTAGTCTTTTGAAGTTCTGTGTGATTCAAGTGACTTCGCCGTGGGTGCAGTGCTAAGACAATGCAAAGGAAAAAAATTTTCACGCCATCTATTATGCCAATAAAACTCTTACATAATCGCAATTCAATTATACCACCAAAGACAAAGAATTATTATCCGTCGTCTTTGCTTTTGACTTTCGTTCTTATCTTGTCAGTGCAAAAGTTATGGTATTCATTGATTATTCAGCGTTGGGATATCTCTTTCTGAAAAAAGATGCCAAACCAAAACTGATATGGTGGATTTTATTATTACAAGAATTTGCTATTGAGATAAAAGACCGCAAGGGGTCAGAGAATCAAGTTGCTGATCATTTGTCTAGATTGGAAGTTGGCAGCGAAGATGGGAAAATACTTAAAATTTTTGACACATGCCTAGATGAGATGTTATTTGCTGTCGATGTAACTCATTGGTTTGCAGATTTGGCTAATTACTTGGTGTGTGGTAAGCTACCATTGAGTGTCAAGGGCCATAAAAAAGAAAGATTTCTTCGTAACGTAGTGAAGACCATTGGAACGAGTCGTATTTATTCAAAGTATGCAATGACAACATCATTGTCGTTGTGTTCCGAAAGAAGAGGTGCTTCCAATCCTGAAGCACTATTATGATGCTCCTTATTGAGGCCATTTTGGTCGTATGACAATGCTGCTAAGGTTCTACAATCAGGATTCTACTGGCCATCGTTGTTCAAGGATGCTCATAATTTTGTGAATCAATGTAATAAATATCAGCGCACCTATTCTATTTCTCAATGTAATGAAATGTTGCAACAGTCAATTATAGAAGTTGAATTGTTCGATGTTTGGGGAATGGATTTTATGGGACTATTTCCAAGTTCATTTAGAAATCTTTACATATTAGTCGCTTTTGACTGTGTTTCGAAGTGGGTGGAGGTTATTGCTATCCCAAAGGATAATGCAAGGACAGTGCTCAAATTTTTTCACAAGCATATACTCACCCGTTTCGGCACACCAAAGCCATGATTACTATCAAGGTACACATTTCCATTGCAACCAAGTGGCAGCTACATTAAAGAGATATGGAGTCAATCATAGAATAGCCTCTACTTATCATCCACAAACAAATGGACAAGCTGAAGTTTCGAATCGACAAATTAAGAACATTCTTGAGAAGGATGTGAACCCTTCGAGAAAATATTAGTCTTCCTGATTGGTTGACGCTTTATGGGCTTTATGGACAACATACAAGACTCAACTGGGGATGTTTCCATATCAATTGGTTTTTGAGAAAGCATGTTACTTGCTATTTGAACTGGAACACAAAACGATGTGGGCAATTAAACAAGTGAATATGGACTATGATGCTGCTGGAAAGAAAAGGCTATTGGGCATCACCGAGCTAGAGGAGATTCGAAGAAATGCTTATGAAAATGCTGCGATTTATAAAGAAAGGCCAAACGATGGCATGATAGGATTATTTTTTAGCGAAAATTTACCGCAGAACAACAAGTTTTATTATTCAAATCTCGACTTAAATTGCACCTAGGTAAATTACATTCATGATGGTCTGGTCCATTCGAAGTTGTCGACGTATTTCCCCATGGTGCAGTCACAATTCGAGATTTACGTAATGGATACCCGTTCAAAGTTAATGGATAGATATTGAAACACTATTTCGGAATTAAAAATCAAGAGTAGGCAGAGACCATTAATTTGGTCCAAACATTTAAAATTTAAAATTTATTATTTTGAGATTTTATCTTATTTTATTCCTGCTTTATAAAGCCTGTTTTATTTTCTTTTGACAGAATAATAAGATACCAATGTCGACACAACATGATTTGGTTGTCAACGCCTTCTATACCATTATGTTACCATTAATCAGAATTAAGGAAACTTCAATCTTCACTATTGGATCAAAACCCACCCAACTATTTGATCCATTTGAGCAGGCATAATTCTTATTGGACGCCACTTTTTCTGATATTTTTGTATCTCTCCACAAAATATCACGACTCTACATCTTCCTCTTTCACTCCTTATAAAGTCTACACCACTATGCCATCTGCAAAACATCCAAGCAACCAGTTTTATTCTTTTTCCTTCCTCAAGATCCCAGCTTTTTAACTTGAAATCATCTTTCCTCCACAAAAGATGGCAAGAACAAGAGGTTTAACCAAGAAAGCCAATAAACCTACTGAAGAACATGTGTCCTCCACCACTATAGTTCACGAGTCAGAATCCCCTCGACCAGTACAGAAAAAAGGAATCGGCTATCATTTTGAATAAAACGACAAGGGAACAATTTCAAGACAACATATTGTGCTAAAATTTTTACCCTGAACAAGGTATTTCCCTGTCGCAAAAACAGGAATTGGGCAAACATATTCACCAAACCATTTCTCAACTAAAATGGGGAAATTTTTGCGCACACCCTGGAAGCTATTCCCCTTCCCTGGTATGTGAATTTTATGCCAACCTCTATGACCAAGATTTAAAATTTATTTTTGTTCATGAAAGTCTACACCCATGGGATGCCAACATAATCAATGAGTTATATAACCTTACGGTCGATGTCAACGAACACTCTGATTTCTTTGCAGAAGTGACAGATGAGAAAAAGGACCTGCTCGTACAGGATTTGTGTACTGAAGGAGCACAATGGACAGGGTCGCATCCAAATGATTTTACAATGCACCGCCGTTTCTTAACCCTACACAGCAAAATATGGTTTCACTTTGTTAACTACAGACTACTGTCCTCTACCCACAGCACCACCATCAACCTTGACAGAATGTGTTTGATACATTTTATTATTAAGGGTGAAAGATTAATGTAGGCAAAATTGTCCACCAAGAAATTGCTGAATGTGTCGCCCGACAGACCGACATTTTGGTTTTCCCATAATTGATAATGTCACTATGTCAGCAGAAAGGTATTGTGCCCCAAGAAGATGAATAAATAATAGATAATAAGGGTCCAATTAATGAAGCCTTTGTCGAGAGGATAACTCATGATATAGAAACACCAATACTGGAAGAGGCAGGAACCAACAAGAAAAAGAAGAGCAAAGCCAAAGCCGATAGAAAAGGAATAACCCTGCATACAGAGACATCCTTATGGTGTGAGATGAAGGGTGTTGAGAATATGGTTACTTTCTGATAATGCTCTAGAATAACGTATTTTTATGTATTAATCATGTGTTTATTCTGAGCTTGATCTTACTAATTTGAGCTATTTATGTCTTTTTATCTTTTAGGGACTGATTTGGAGGCAAAAGCAAAATTAATGGACAAAAGTGTGAATTTGGAGACACAATGGGCTGATATGCGACACAGGAAAAAGATTGTGCCAAAGGTGCGAGCATGGAGGATACAAGGACTAAAAAAGCAAAAAGAAGAGATTTTATTTTATAAGACTCCATTTTATTAGGATAATTAATATTAAGATAATTATTAGGATTATTTAATTTTAGGTTTAATTTTAATTATCTTTATTTATCTTTAATTAAATGTAATTATCTTTTTAGAATTTAAGTTAAATTAGACTATCTCTCTAGCACTATAAATAGGGGGTGAAGTGACTTTATTTGGGGTGTTCATCTTTTTCTGTAAACACTCTCCTCCTGAAAGTCTAAGCTTTTGTTTCTTCATATTTTCTTTCAATAAAATTTCCTTTTCCATTTTTATATTTATTTTCTTTTCCACCATCATCATGAGACACTAAAACCTATCTAGCCGATAGTTAACTTAGCCTTCTCGCCAAGTATTCATCGTTTCTCCGCACTATGGGCTGATGCTTCCATCCATGGCCCTTAAGAAGTAAGCTTTTCAGCAAATGCAAAGGCGACCGCTTTGTATGTTTTGGAAGGATTGCACAGTTGGTTCGTTAACTTATTGCGTCAGAGGTTGGCGAGCCAAAAAGACAAAATGGCGTGGGATTCGCCATTGAGAAGCGTTGATCTAGCATAGATTACTGGCTAGAGTCAGGTTCTCTAAAAATCGTAAGTCTAATCTTGGGAGCTGGTAGTCGTAGGTGTCCTCTTCTACTATAACTGGCTTACTTGAGTTGAGAAGGGTTACTTAAAAGCCAAGGATTGAACCCAAGGCGAAACAAGACAACCGGAGGTTGGAATCTCGCTACATAAGAAACTTTATCTTTTCCCCACTCTATTTATTTTTCCTCATTTTAATTTCTGCAATTTATTTAATTTCGTAATTTCAATTCACTTTAAATTCTATTTTTATTTTTCCAGATTCTTAATTTTTTTTATTTTTCGGGAATGTAGGTTTTCTTGGCCAAGAAATTGTCCAGCATTTTAAGAAACGAGAATTCGTACAATCCGGTCTCTGAGGATTTGACCCTACTTCCCCTTTATTGTTATTTTTACTATTTTACAGGGAATAGGATATTTTTTGTGCTCTCAATGACCCATCAAATTTTGGCACCGTTGTCGGGGACCGGTAACGTACTAATCTTATTTTTTGTTTCTTATGACCAGATTACTCTAGGAACTCTTGCGTTTGATTCAGAGATTGAAAAGACTGCGAGAGCTAATCGTTAGGAAACAAAGCTAAGAAAAAAGCAGTCAGCGGTGGTTGGGACTCAAAGTAATCCACCGCCAAAAATCAGAATCGACGATAAAGTAGAGTCTAGGGTTAACGAAAACCCTACTCAAACTTTTGAAGGTGAAAAAGTAGAAGTCGAATCCTCAGAAGAAGTGCTTAACACTAGGGTTGATGAAAACCCTAATTTAGCACCTCAACCTATGGCTCAGACAATTCGGCAACTAGCCGAAGCGCTGACAGAACAACCGCCACTATGCATTGCGTATCCTACTATGGATACTGATTTTGAATTAAAGCCAAGCTTGATTCAGCTACTGCCAACTTTTCGGGGGTTACAGAATGAAAATGCTCACAAGTATTTGAAAGAATTCCATATGGTTTGCCTTAGTATGAAACCTCAGGGGATAACTGAGGATCAAATTAAACTGCGCACTTTCCCTTTTTCCTTAGCAAATTTTGCTAGGGAATGGTTATTTTATTTACCTCCTGGATCTGTAACGACTTGGGCTAATCTGTCTCGTTTATTTCTCAACAAGTTTTTTCTAGCATCGCGTGCAGCTGAGTTAAGAAGAGAAATCGTAGGCATAAGGCAAAAAGGCGCAGAGGCTCTGTACGACTATTGGGAGCGATTTAAGAAGTTGTGTGCAAGTTGCCCACAACACGGTATAACGGAACAGTCTTTACTCTAGTACTTTTATGAAGGCCTGAAACACATGGAGATGAATATGGTAGATGCTGCAAGTGGAGGAGCGTTGGTCAACATGACTCCACAACAAGCAAGAGACTTAATCTCTACAATGGCTGCAAATTCTCAACAATTTTGAGTCAATCCTGAACCCCCTAGAAGGGTTCATCAGCTAAGTAATTCAACCTTAGAAGATAAAATTGATAGACTTACTAATATTATGAGCTCTCTTGTTGCAGAAAAAGCCAAACTAGCCCGAGTATACGGAATATGTGCTACCCCTGAACATACAACTGGTGCATGTTCCAGTTTGAATGATGATACTATGACTCATTTAGATGCTGCAGGAAATTTTTCTGGGCCACCACAAAGGCGATACGACCCTTACGCTAACACCTACAACCCAAGATGGAGGGACCACCCTAACTTAAGTTATGGGGCCAATCCAAGATATAACCAGCCATACCAAAATCGGGTTCTGCAGCAGCCACAAGATTCAGGTAATTCTCTAGAAACATTGGTCAATAAATTAATAGCTAATATGTTTGATTTTCAACAGAAAACCGAGGTATCTATGAGAGAATTGACCATATCAATTGAGAAATTGAACTCTCAAGGGAAGCTGTCGTCACAAACAGAACCTAATCCAAGACAACACGCAAATGCAGTGACGTTGCAAAGTGGAAAGGTACTAGAACCAATTCCTGATAGGAATCTTGGCCAAGAAATCACCCAGGAAAATCCCAAAAGCGACGAACAGGTCCGAGCAAAACCCCCACTGCCAAAAATCCAACCTCCATTCCCAGGATGATTAAACCAGTGTCAGAAAAGTAAGGAAGACAAGGAGATCCTCGAAACATTCAGAAATGTCGAGATCAATTTACCACTATTGGATGCCATCAGAAAAATTTCGCAGTATGCCAAGTTTCTTAAAGAACTCTGTACCAACAAATGAAAATTAACAGGTAATGAAAAGCTAAGTGTTGGTGAGAATGTATCTGCAGTATTATAGCGAAAAATGCCAGCGAAATGTAAAGATAGGGGCATGTTTGCAATACCTTGCAAAATAGGCCATTTAGGAATTAAGAAGGCTATGTGTGATTTAAGGGCCTCCATAAACGTCATGCCTTTTTCCGTTTATGAATCACTTAACGCGGGTTTTTTAACAAAGACAGGTGTTATCATTCAGTTGGCAGACAGGTCCATTGTTCCTCCCCAAAGAAGTCCTCGAGGACGTATTAGTCAAAGTCAATGGCCTTATCTTCCCTGTAGATTTTTATGTGATAAAAATGAAGGAGGATAACGCTCTTAGGTCTTCAGACATCTTGTTGGGGCGACCTTTCCTTAGTACTGCAAATACTAAGATTGATGTACGAAGCGGAACCCTCACGATGGAGTTTGACGAGGAGATCGTAAAGTTTAACGTTTATGGCATTATTGTCACCTAAGTGAAGTCTTGGACGTAAACCGTGTCGACATAATTGACTCATCAGTAGAAAAATTTTTTTAGTCATCTTATGGAGATAAATCTAAAATGATGTTTGATGATTTTGAATCTGTTAATAAATTATTGGCTCTCATGAATACTAAACTTTTACCTTCTGTTGTGCAGGCACCAGATCTAAAATTAAAACCACTTCCCGAACATTTCAAATGCACATTTTTGGAGAATGATGAGACCATTGCCGACTTAAAAGGGATCAACCCCTTGGAGGAAAATACGGAACTAAAGAAAGAGGCGCAAGGACGATTAAACCCAAATATGGTGGAGGTGTTAAAAAATGAGAATTTCCAAGCTCATAAGAATGAAAGAATTCAGCTGGAACAGCCCCAATACTAGTTGGGACGTCAAGCTAGCGACGTTAAACAAGCGCTTATTGGGAGGCAACCCAATTTTTATTTTTTTTATTTTTATTTTTATTTTTATTTTATTTTATTTATTTTATCTTATTATTTTATTATTTATTATTTTCAGATATTAATAAAATTCTCTTCTTTTAGGTAAATCGAAACGAAGATAGGAAGAAAGGAGGAATGGCAAATCTGCAGCCAAACAGCCCCTACTCGACACTTTTGGCCAGCAACTAGCGGATCTCATTGCCATCATACGTGAACGACAGTAATTACACGGGATGTTCCTCTACACCTTTTTCTCCTATTTTATTTATTCCACATCGAGGACTATGTGTTTTAAGTAGGAGGGAGGCATTCCTCATTATTTCTGTCATTTTAGATGCTGAATTTTTGTTGTTGCTACTGATTTGGTTGTTGCTGCCCATATTTGTTTTAAAGCATATTTTTCCACTTTTCATGCCCAAGAATTTGACCACGACTTGCCCACTGTTTGACCCACATGCATGAGTCTTATCTACTGAGTTAATTATAATTTTGCTAATAGATTTCATCCCCACTGTTTTATTTCTTTTAGTTTAAATAATTATGATTAATGGAGTTAACCCTATCTTGATTTTGGTAAATTTGATTAAGTCTAAATACAAAGAGGACACTTAATATAATTGCATGCTTAAAATATGTTCATGACTATTGAGATGGTTACTGAAACTTATTTTTGACACTTGATTGTTTTTCCTAAGTCCTCCAAAATTAAAATTTCGTTTAATAATAATAATGTTTCCGTGGTTATGAGTGCAACTTAAGACGTGACTAGCTGAGTAACCGGGGTAGGGTGCTTAGGTTGTCATCCTATTTCGCATCAAAAGGTTGTGTGACGTGCTAGGTAAAACTCCGCTAACCGAAATCAATTTCTAAGAATGTGTTGGGCTGAGTAACCGAGGTGAAGTGCTTGGCTGTCATCTTTTTTCGCGTCAAAAGGTTCGATATGTTCTTAGGAAAAATAAAAATTAGGAGTAAATTGGGCTAAGTAACCGGGGTGGGGTTCTTGGCTGTCATCTCTCTTCGCGTCAAAAGGTTCAATATATTCCTAAGTAAAAATAAATAAATAAAATTAAAATTCTATAAAAATAAAAAAAAAAAGAAAAAAAGTCATATTAATAAAATGTGAGGACTAAAGGTAAAAATGAATAGAGTGTCTTGATAGGTTTGGTAAATTACCTAATTTTCATGAAATAATCCAAGTCGATCTTAATTTTATGTGTGTTAATTGTAACACTTTTTCAATTTTACTTAAATCAAGCTAAAGGTTCTCTTTATTTTTCGTATGCATTTTGACTAATTTTTATAAAACTTTGGAGTAGAATTTCTTTCATGGCAGGATTTAATTTTCATGGTGGACAGAAACCATACTTAAGGGCTAGCATAGGCTAAGTAGGGGGAATTTGATAATGCTCTAGAATAACGTATTTTTATGTATTAATCATGTGTTTATTCTAAGCTTGATCCTACTAATTTGAGCTATTTATGTCTTTTTATCTTTTAAGGACTGATTTGGAGGCAAAAGCAAAATTAAGGGACAAAAGTGCGAATTTCGAGACACAATGGGCTGATATGCGACACAGAAAAAAGATTGTGCCAAAAGTGCGAGCATGGAGGACACAATGACTAAAAACGCAAAAAGAAGAGATTTTATTTTATAAGACTGCATTTTATTAGGATAATTAATATTAAGATAATTATTAGGATTATTTAATTTTAGGATTTTATTTTAATTATCTTTAATTATCTTTAATTAAATGTAATTATCTTTTTAGAATTTAAGTTAAATTAGACTATCTCCCTAGCACTATAAATAGGGGGTGAAGTGACTCTATTTGGGTGTTCATCTTTTTCTGTAAACACTCTCCTCCTGAAAGTCTAAGCTTTTGTTTCTTCATATTTTCTTTCAATAAAATTTCCTTTTCCATTTTTATATTTATTTTCTTTTCCACCATCATCATGAGACACTAAAACCTATCTAGCCGATAGTTGTAAATATTTCCCAAAAAAGGTTCTTGAGGCCTAGAATCCATACTTAGCCTTCTCGCCAAGTATTCATCGTTACATCGCACTACGGGTTGGTGCTTTCGTCCATGGCCCTTAAGAAGTAAGCTTTTCAGCATATGCAAAGGCGGCCGCTTTGTATGTTTTGGAAGGATTACACAGCCGGTTCATTAACTTACTGCGTCAGAGGTTGGCGAGCCAAAGAGACAAAATGGCGTGGGATTCGCTATTGAGAAGCGTTGATCTAGCATAGATTACTGGCTAGAGTCAGGTTCCCTAAAAATCGTAAGTCTAATCTTGGGAGCTGGTGGCCGTAGGCGTCCTCTTCCACTATGACTAGCTTACTTGAGTTGAGAAGGGTTACTTAAAAGCCAAGGATTGAACCCAAGGCGGAATGAGACAACTGGAGGCTGGAATCTTGCCACATAAGAAACTTTCTCTTTTCTCAACTCTATTTATTTTTCCTCATTTTAATTTCTGCAATTTATTTAATTTTTCAATTTCAATTCACTTTAAATTCTGTTTTTATTTTTCCAGATTCTTAATTTTATTTTTTTTATTTTTCAGGAACGCAAGTTTTCTTGGCCAAGAAATTGTCCAGGATTTCAAAAAACGAGCATTCGTATAATCCGGTCCTTAAGGATTCGACCCTACTTCCCCTTTACTGTTATTTTTACTATTTTACAGGGAATAGGATATTTTTGGTGCTCTCAACGACATATCACTTCCATCAGAAATAGGCAAATCAAACTTGTTGCTACAATTGAGGACATGGAGAACTCTCAGAATCTATTTTATGCTTATACTAAAGCTTGAAATAGTTCCATTATAGCCATATTAAGCCAATTGAGCTCATCTTTGATACTGGATTTCCCAGTGTTTCCATCAATCATTCAAAACTATAAACATTCATCTGTGAGTGACGACTTCAAAAATCGAGACTGATAGGTGGTATCTCCTTCTATCGTGCAAGTCTCTAATAATGACAAAGATGAAGAATCTAAAGACATTGAGAAATGTCTGCGCAAGATTGATAGCTTCTTCAAGGATGGTATTTTTGTTGATCAAGAAGACACTGTTTTCGAGAAGGACATTGATGTTGTAGAAGTTGTTGCAGAAGCGGAAGTTCTTGCTGAAGAAGAAAAAGTTTCTGAAACTGAGAAATAAAGAGAAAAAGAAAATTTTTTTGAGAAGGTTGTAACCTCACCCGGATATGTGGGTGCAAATATTGTTAATTTGGAGCAAACTGGAATGAGCCCGGTGGAAGTTGCTGAGGTCATTAGTGAGGGACATTGTAATTCATGGGCAATAGTGGTCTACAATGGACCACTCCAAGTGGCTTCTCCTACACAAATAGCAACCACTGATGCTGGGGCTAAGCCAGGAATTAATGAGCAATCAGAAGGCCGCGCAAAGCCAAACAAAAAGAAAATGAAGTGCTCCAAGGATAAAAAATGAAAGAAAGAAGAGAAGAAAAAAAATCGTGCAGCCACATCGATAGTTGTGGATAAATGAATTAGTTTGTTTTAAGCTTTAATTGTAGTATTCATGCATTGCATGTAGCTATAGGTTTTATTTTGATAAGTATACATTGTCATTGCATTTTCATTGTCATTCCATATTCATGTCAGTGCATTGGGGATAATGCAATCTTTAAGTTTACGGGAACGTATATGGAATTGGAAATAGATCCATATTTGAAAATTTTTTGAAGCATGCAAGGTTTATGCACAATTGTTCAAATTTTTTTTATTACATTCGATACTTAATTCTTGGATCATGTGAATTGTCAATGAATAAGTTGGATAAATTTGACTAAATGTTGTATCTTCAATACTTTGATGAATGATTTAGTGTGCATTAATAATAAATTACTAGAAGCATTCCTTAAATCTTGAATAAAACTGCCTTCTACAGATGCTTTATATATATATATAAATAAGTGACACTCCAAAGTGGGTGTATTGTGAATGTTAAAAAGGGAACACTCCAATACAAGCATTGGAAAAATGAATCTGGCTAGGCCATCGCTGCATGAATACATGTCGACGCAATTACGTACTCCCTAGGGGTTTGTTGCACCCATTGTTACTTTCAGGAACAAGGGTATAGTAATGCAATGATATCCCTTATTCCGTAAAAAAAAAACTCATCCATATATATAAATACTTAGTATTGTACAATAAATATTGTATTGATAGATAGAATTTAGGATTTGAAGCATGATGCTGGCTTTGCTGAAAGTGCAATCTTACTCATTCATGCTTATGTATTGTCAATGCATTATTCTTTCATCTGAATATAACTCATTCATTGGGATTTTAGGTGATTCAAGTCACTGAATGTTCATTTTCCTTACTTAGTAATGTTTTGCTACCTTGCTGCCTTTTATTTTACTTGAGGGCAAGTAAAATTTCAAGTTTGGGGGTGTAATTGTAGCAGAAATAACATATGTTTTCTCCCTACTTATTGTTTAAATTGTTCTCATTTAGTTACCCTTTAGCATACATTTTAGCATGTTCAATTTAGTAAATTGCATTTTATATCTTAGTGAATCCTAACCTATTTTATCTCTAATTTTGCTATCTTTCTGCACTAATGTCACTACATGAGTTAATTCTAGATTGCGTCTAGATTGTCGCTGTAGTTGACAGCTGTCTGATAAGAGCCAGCCATAAGTAAGCTATCCAGTCTGGTGTAACTACCCTATATGAATAAGGATAGAAGAATCCTGAGGGAAGGACACCTGTACAGTTGAGGAAAACATAAAAGGATAACATGAGAAGAATGAAAGTGAATTTTGTTATACCACCATTCTCTTATCCTATTTTGAAGCTTGCGGCCATGGTAACTTGAGCTTCCTTTGGGTGAGCCATCATGAAGATTGATGTAGGTCCACTCCTGACTAGAAGATCTAAGTGTAGAACAAGGGAAAATGGATAGATTCAATTGAGTAGCCTAGGAATAGTATTCTCCATTAGATTCTTTCTCATTTTTTGAAAATGCTGGTGATTACTCTATGTTTTCTACTATATGAAAGTACAATGAATGCTTTGTTAAATGTTATCTTATTGAATCTTATTTTTGTTGTTTAATATTGGAGGTTTGAATGTTCTAAATAGGGAAGTGTTATTGCAGTCACTAACATTGGAAGGTGCAGTGACAGTTTGAGCTAATAAGCATTTTAGCGGAAGTTGAGTAAAGGCTAAAGGAATTTAGTCCACTTGTTCTTAATAGTGCCAAATTTCCATCATCAGAATGTGAGGTTAATATGCATGGTTAAGTCCTAGATTAAATAAAAGAGTGGCATTTGGTAAGATATACATTAATTTTCTTGTGTCAACAATCACCTATCTTTTATACCATGTGAGTACTTAGTATACTATTAAAGATTCATGTTGAGGATCCAGTTTATCCATAGCATACTTTATCTTATTGTTTTCAATTTATTGCTTCGACAACTATACTCACAATTTACCTCATTTCTATATATTTATTGCATCGACATTAATAGACAAAAGACAACCATCCCTGTGGGATCGATATCTGACAGACTCACATCTGTCTATTATACTTGCATCAACAGTATACACTTGCACATTATTGTTGTGATGTTTATAGCTGATCACGTTCCGTACAGGTAAAGTCATTAGTAACTTGGTTGACCTTAGTTTAGATGAGAACGAAGAAAATTCCAATGATTCTTAAGAAGAAATTACTCCGAAAGGTGATGTCAAAGCAGAGTTAAAACCAATAATCAAGCCGGCAACTAAAGCAGAAAATATGCCAAACACTAAACTTGTCCCCACAAAGATACATTTCCCCTCACGGTCAAATAACGAACAACAAAAGGATGAAGCGGAATGTGTAAGTTTCTTAAACTTATTCAAATCACTTAATGTTAAGTTACCCAAAATCGAATTAACAGAAAAAAGTTCAAAATATGCAAAATCATTAAAAGAGATAATGGATATGTTTAAGAAATTTGGATCACTAATTAGATACTCCCAAAATTAAAAAACTTAGGGAGTTTTACGATTCTAGTAAAAATAGGAGACATACACTTTGGTAAGACCCTATGCAACCTAAGAGCCAGTATTAGTTTGATGCTTTTATCAATACATAAGAAACTTAAGTTAGGGGAACTTAAAAACACCCAATTCATACTACAGCTAACCAACAAATCTTTGGTACAACTGAAAGGGGTGCTTGAAGATGTGTTGATTAAGGTGCGTAAATTTCCCATCCCGATAGATTTTGTAATCCTAGACTTTAAGGCAGACCGTGAGATCCCCATTTTGCTAGGGAGACCTTTCTTAGCCAACGCTAAGTCCACCATTGACTTAGAGAAAAATGAACTAAAAATAAGAATCAATGGTGAAATTGAAACACTTAAATGTGGTGACCTACAAAATACAAGGTATAGGGAAAATCTAGGGCAAGCGTGTATAAAATATCTAAAAATTTCTCTAACAACCTTAATATGAGAAATGTGTTTTCTGTGATAAATGTAGGACAAAAGAGTAAATTTCGACAGTGAGGTAAACAGAGTAAAGTGAAGTGGTATGGCGGACATTGGACAAATTCAAACAGGTAAGCAAGAGGCAGAAGGTCTCAGTGTAAACTAATAGAGCTGACGTCTAAATCCGACAGCAACACTGTAATACCTCCTAATCCCGAACCGTCATCGAAACAGGGTTACAAGGCCTTACCGAACATATTAGACAACTTACGAATAATTCACAAATAAAATAACATTCATAGTATAATTTAATAACTAAGTCCCTATAATGAACTCTCGAAGTCCAAAACATGTATTAAAAGTGAAACGGGACTCGTTCAAGTACTTTGATTTTTTTAAAAAAATTTCGACAGCATTTCTGCTTATTTTTACATAAAACCTCCTGCAATTAAAACTATATCCATTTCAAACATAACCAATTCAACCAACTCATTTCACATACTCATTTTCTATTCTAAATACCTACTAATCAACTCAATCAATATAATATCAATTTAAATTTATCAGTGTACTAATTAAATTGAAATGTATAAACTTTTTTCATTATAATTCTTAGACTTGTAGTACTAACATTTTTAACCACTTATATTCAAAACATAATAACCTTTATATACATCCTATGTACATGCCACATTACCAAAAGAAAATATACATCATCGAAAGTTTACTGAAGTCGGGTCTGGCTTTGGATGCTGGTTCAATACTTGACTTCTACAACCTGCACCCGGAAACGACCGTATGTTGAATATGCATATACTCAGTGGTATCACTATAATTCAAATTATAATTAAATACATTAAATCACACACATACTTTTACATTACAATTATCATCACTTAATGAACAATTCAATCTTTTTATGTTATCATTTGATTTCTTTATTTCAATTCTCACCTTTCACATATGCCATATCATTCAAATTTAGTTTTATCAGTAAATTTATTTCATTTGTCCCTATTAACTTGACTCGCACTCGGCGGATACACGGATTCCAACCAACACACCCATACAGCACATTGTGCCTTAACGGTACACAGTACCTAAACAGTAATCAGAAACAGTAGCAGTAGCAGTAACAGTAACAGTAACAATATTCGACACACAAAGACACACAAAGTGTTGAATCGGTAACAGTAATGGTAATAGTAACAGTAGTCAGCACATAAGTGCCTGATCAGTAAGACGGAAAAAACCCGTACTCTTCCATATCCTATGGCATGCCAACTATATCCGGCTAGTCTGACTAGTTAATAGGGTACTCAAATCATTTTTCAGTACAATTTCCATTTCGATTCAATATTAATTATAATTTATTATTTCGATCAATTTTCACAGTACTACAGTAATTCGTTTCATCAGAAATTTTACAATTCAATGCAATATATGTAAAAATTTTCAGTAATTTCACAGTTCAATTCGGTATTCAAAACAATATTCAGTATCCCATAATTCAGTTAAGTATCAATCTCAATTTTAATACTCAATCACAAATTTTATCAGTTCATTAAATACTTACCTTAAAATACTTACCACACATACATATTAAATTAAACACATATTAATTATAAAGCTTGAGTTATAGTGATACAAACCAGAATTTTCTTCGAATTTAATCCTTGACAATCTTTTCTTTTCCTTTTTGGGCCGATACTTCAGGCTCGATATTAGCAATTAAACTTCAACCTTTAAAACCTCAATTTTCCCTTTCTTCTTTCTTTCCTTTTTCTTTCCCACTTTCGAATGGCTTTTTCTGTTTCTATTCTATTTCTTTTGTTTGTTTTGTTTTATTTATTTATTTATTTATACTTTCGTGCTTTATTTTATATTTATATTTAAGTTAATTTAATAATTATAAAATATCTATTTAATAATAATATAATTAATACATTTGTATACATGTATCTTTATACATTTGTACACTATTATTATCATCTATTTGTCTTTCTTTTATTTATTTAATTGATAAAAATCTTATAATATCAATATTTAATTAATAAATATCTTTAACTTAAAATTCAAGTAAATACATAATTATAATACAAATGTATATATTCATATTATTACAAATGTCATTATCTAATTTGTTTTTCATACCAAAAATCTTATAATTTTAATTATTTATCTAATAAATATCTTTAACTTAATAATAATAAATAATAAATATCTACTTAATAAATAATAATTTTTATTACAATTGTGTTATACATATTATTACACATGTATCATCTCATTATCCTACATTTGTCAACTTATTAATTTATTCCCTAATATAAAATCAATTAAATAATAATAATCAATAGATATCTTTTACTTATTATTTAAAAAAATATAAATATATATTACAAATGTATTTTCTTGGCATGTTTTGATTTATTTACTTATTTAAGTTATAAATTAATAATACTATAAACTAACATAACATAATATAATATATATATTTATATATAAATAATTAAAACAAAAATCTTAGATTTTAATGCATATATGCCGCCTCATTTCATATAAATGGCTTAATTGCCATTTTAGTCCTTTTTTATTTTTTATTTCTCTATAATTCAAATTTTACCCTTTATTCAATTTAGTCCTTTTTACTAATTACTCTAAATTGAGCTAATTTTACTTAATTAAAACTTAACTAAACACACTACTAGACTTATAATAATTCCTAATAATTATTTACGACCCCGTTTCACTAAGACGGAGGCTCGATAACACACTTTTTCGGTGTCCACGAATTTTGGGTCGTTACAAACACCTAATCATCGACAATCTATTTTAATTTTTGTAAATTATTGTATTTTAATAAACTTAAATATTAGTAATTGAATAGGAATAGGATTAAGTAGGTGGAATAGGATTTAATTTTCTTAAAATTGTTTATAATTAGCGTATGTATGCACTGAGCACCTTCAAATTCAAGAAATAAGGGCAAAATAGGGTCGATGTTGTAGCACAGCACCTTCGTGTCGCAACATCAAGTCCAAACTCAAAATTCCAAAATTTAGCTTGATGTCGTGACACGAGTACCCCTATGTCACAACATCGAAGATAGTGGCCTCAACATTTCAAATTTTTAGGGTATGTCGTGACATCAAACTCGATGTCGCGACAACCGAAGACTACCAGAGGTGTCGCAATACGGAACCCTTGCATCGTGACATTACTATGAAAAATTGTAGGGTCGACCCGACCCGTTGCACAAATCGTCAGTTAATACCCTATTATTACCTGAGTTTTAACCTAAAAATTCAATCTTGTTTAAACTAAAATACTCTTAACACTAATTACAATCCCCCTTTGACTCTAAAACTCTCTCCGAAACCTTTCCATCTCCAAAGCAATTGATTTCATTCACCTTTTTGTCTTGCTACAATTTTTTTCTCTTCTTTTGCTAATCTTTTGTGTAAGTAAAAGACCCACATAAACAACAAAGTTGCAACAAAGTCTCACAAGAAATCACGAGCGTCAACATCACGAGGTTAAGGGTTCATTTTTCAACTTTCACTGTAACATTGAATCTTTCACTTTTAAAACATATTGCCTGATTATTAGTATATCCAGTTGAATATATAAAAAAATGTCTCCTAGGAAAACGAGAAGAACTAATGAACAAGAGGCGTTGATGGCCGTAAACCTCTCTAACTTCTCGAATCCGAACATTGAAAATTTTTCTTAGAACTTTAAGCAAAAACGTTCATACAAGAGAGGGGTTTCGAACTATCAACCGTCTTGTGCAATGAAATATGGACGTTGGTTCAGTACCACATGTGGGAGCATTTTTGCATAACCCCCAAAGACCCTACTGTAGTCTCAAGAGTACAGGAATTCTATGGTCATTTAGAGACCGAGAGTTTAGGAGACCATATGGTGCCATCTGGGAGCATGTCCCAGTACGAGGCAAAGATGTGTATGTAACCCTTAGGAAAATTTGTGAGTTTTATAATGCTCTATATTATGAATTTAATTTTTATAGAATAGTGACCTAAAATATTTTAAGGATATTAATATCGACAACATTATAAATTATTTAATACAAGTAGGGGTGAACGGAAGCACCGCCTCGGCACTAATATTCCCACTTCCTTCAATCAAACGATTATGTTTCCCATCGCGAAGATGCGGATGCAATTTTTGTCCACCCGGACTATTCTTGCTTTAAATATATCTAACGTAAATACTTTTTGAACGATTTTAGTGTATGCTATTTTGTAGAAAAAATAGGTTTGCATTGGGACATGGATATACCACTATATGAAGAGGTGCATCATTAGCCAAAAAGTTGGGGTTTATTTCCATAATTTAGTGGTAGCCCTATACAAAAAGGCCAAAGTTCCAATGACCACGACAAAATAATTCATAAAGCCATCTAGAAGTCTCATCGGAGATTCGTTATATACATAGTATACAGAGCTTTAGAGAAAATAAATTCGGGATTGGAATAAACGCCCATGGATATCCCAGCTTCTTTGAAAAGAAAAACAACATCTACAACTCAAAAAAGGGACTAAAAAAGTAACATTCCAAACTTTGAATGAATGCTTCGATGGATGTAGGAGATGGGCCCAGTGGGACAAGAGTTTGCAAGGCAAAATGGAATGCGAATACTAGATTTGCCACCAAATAAATATGGTCCGATGCAATTCCATTACCAACCGAGGAGTGAGGAAAAGAGGATAACAACGAGAGTGATAAAAATTAAGAAAACAAGAGGGAGAAAGAGGCTACGGAACTAGATTTCTAAGAGGAAGATGATGATTATGAGGCAACATTTTAGTTGCAATGATCTACGCAAAAAGGGCCCGTCATTCGCAACCCAACCTGACATGCATATTTATTAGGTGGAGGTTTCTCTCAAGGCCACATCTTGGGAAAAGGGAAAGTTTTAATGGAGGGAGGCAGCCACCTCATTTTAATGATTAGAAACTATTTTTTATTTTTTGGATTGTAAAACAATTAACTTGGATGACTTTTTTTTTTTAGATTAGGAGTAGACTAAAATTATATATATTATGTTATGAATTTTCTATGTAGGAACCCGACACAACAGAAGCACTACAATTACGAGCTTTAATAACAATGAAGGAGAAACTCACCATAAGGTTAAGGCAATGTTAAGATCAATCGAGTAACTTCTTTCTTTATATACTTAAAGGTTGCACAGTAGGGACAATATGCTATCTAAAGTGTAGGGGTAACATAGAAAATTTATGATTTACATTTTAGGAAATTTGTTTTTATTTTTATTTTTATTTTTCTTGCCAAAAGTGTGCTTGATCTTGTCGAAATACAATTGAGTGGTTAGGAGCATGTGTTAGGATGATTGTATTTACTATAAATTTGGCATGATAGTGAATAATTTTAAATTTTCCATTATTAGACTACTAGGTTCTATATATTACAGTGTAAGTAGGCATTAAGTAATTAAATATACCAAATGACAGAGAGAATATAGGGAAACGAGCATGCTAGTATGAATAATAAATGGATAGAATTGTGATTGCTTAATTGATTAAATTCATGAATATTGAGATACCTAAGGATGAGCTAAGGCATTGTTTGGTATAACCTCGAGCTAAAAAGCCAACCTTATTTATTAGTCTTTAGTATCCAAATTTGAGTCAAAAAACACTTCTTGATGAACCTTCATACAAAATCCAAAGCCAAAATGCAAATTGTACTTACCTTTTCTTTTTGTCCCTGAATTGCACGAACTTAGATGTCGGGCCATACATATTGAGGGATAGGTAGAGACATAACGGTGGTTTTTAAAAATCAAAGTGAAATAGGGAGAAACAGTGTGATCTAGTGATTACAGGTGCTAAAAATGTGCAAAACAAAAGAAAAAACTCATAAAAAATCAAAACGAGTAGAAAAATTACTAGAATAATGAAAAAACATTGTAAGTGAAGAAGTATTGAAAAATTCAAAATTGACCTAAAAACAAGGTCACAAAGCTAGAAAACTCAGTCATTGGTGCACAAAAACTCGTAGGCTGACCATAGTCACTAGTATTACATTATGACTTCCTACATGGAGAAATAAGGAAAGTGAGAAAATGAGAAATAAGATGGTGAGTGGGAAAGGGTTACTAAAGGGGGAGAATAGGGAACAATACGATGAGCCAAAATAATTTTGTGCTTGAAATTGTTGTAATGCTCATTGTTCTTGAATTTCATACCAACCTTAAGCCTCAGAATGTTACAAGCCAAAAAGTCCTATGTAACCTAGGTAATTATATTTGTGAATGGACATTGGATTAAGTAATTGAAATAATAATTGTTTGCATTCTACTAGTATAATCAAATTACTTAAATAATTTCTCAATGGATCAATATATTTGAAGATCTTGTTGCTTATATGTTTTGTAATATACTGAACTTAAGTGTTTGAAGTTAAGAGTGGTAAGTTGTTTACATATCATGCCAAAATTATGTGTATTTATGATTATTCCTATTTATGTTGTTTCGAAACTCATCTTTGTATCATACTCAAGGGTTGTCTTTTATATTTTTTGTTTTGATGCTTCCTTGCTTAAGCACAAGCATTGACTTAAGTGTGGGGGAGTTTGCTTTATCTCAATTTATTATGGTAGATTAAATTATTTTCCATACTTAAGGAGCTCATATAAAAGCAATTTAGTTATGTTTTTATTTAGTTTTCACTTTTTTAGTTCATAAATAATAAAAAATGTAATTTAAGTCATTTATATGACCTTAGGGAACAAAGTAGGCCTAAAGGTAGGCTAACATATTCAATGAGTGTGCATTATTCGAAGGCATAGGAACACGAGACTGACTATGATGTTGCAACATGGAGTGTCGATGTCACAACATAGTGAACAGAGTATTAAAAATGAGCAAACTGCCTTCAATGTCATGACACAGCCCTGAAATTAAACTTAGTTCGTACATTGCCATCAGTGTCACGACATAGGCTAGAGGGTGTCACGGAACCAACGTAACGAGATGAATTAATGAACCAAGGGAATTTTGGTCCACACAACAAACTTTAATGCAAAAAAATGATAGCCAAATTAAGTCAATGGACAACGACCAACCCTAAGCCTATAAATAGACTACTCTAAACACTTTATAGATGTCTTTATTCAAGTTTTAGTTTACGACTTTCAAGTAGTTTTATTTTTAGTTTCTTGCTAGTTTATTTTGTACTTAGGTTTCTTTTCATATTGTAATTCTACTTTAGTTTTTATTTCGTTCTTTATGGAACTCAATTTGTGGATCAATCAACTCTCTATGGATTAATGAGCGATCGTGGGAGTAATTAACTTCAATGTAGGTTTTATTAGCGAATCAGCTGGTTGGGATAGGAAAAGCTTAAAACCCTAGGCTTGACGACCCTATGAAGTCATATAAGTGGGGAATAAACACAAAATTGGTATTGTCTATCCATGAACACCTTACCACAATCCGGTCTGGACTATGAGGTCGAGAGATAAGTAGTTTTTCCTGACTCATTAGGTTAATGGAAGGCCGAGAGGCTATGCTAGGTTAATGACTAGTTCATTGGATAGAACTCGAAATAGGAGTTAGTTATGAACAGCGAAACGAGTTAGTCTTCTGTCGTAGATTTGATAAAATCTGCAAATTGTTTCCCTATTCATTTTTATGTTCTTTTATTATTTTAATAAATTAGTATTTTCCATCACTCTAGATTTAATCATAATATAGTTTAATTAAATTACTAATTAGACCCATTAGTGTAGATATTAGGATTAGTTTAGTTTTGTGTCCCTTGGATACAATCCTTGGAGTACTTACCTACTTCGTTGTAACTATATTACACCTAACCCGTATACTTGTCGAAACTACCTAACTCTTATAATTGGTTGTATTATTCACACTCTAAGCATTAGTACGTTAAGAGGTGGTCAATTATTTTGCACTTCAATGCTTATCGTTATTTGCACTATGTGCTTAGTGATATTTGATATGCATTAACAATGCATTATCGATTCATTTCAGTATATCCTAAGTGTTTAGCTAGTATACATTGGGCTACAATATCGTAATTTAGCTACTGTCAATTTATGTGTTAGGGTAAATAATGGTAAGTACGATTTTAGAAAAATGTTGAACTTCAAAGACTAAATTTGACGTGAAGCATATGTTTATAGAATGGGTACAATTTAACTTTATTTTTAGTAGATTTTTAAAATATTAAAGTACTTACTAAGTATTCACAGACTTACCGCGTTAATTTTCTAACGCATAGGTACAATAGATCCCGTTAAGCTAATATCGAGGTTAAAGGCATCCCATCTCATCACCACTCCAATTGACAAGATTGTATGTATGAATTTTTTGGGTTAGTATGGCATGTACATAGGTTTTAGGTATGGTTTGATGTTAACAATGACTAAAATGCAAACTTTCAAAACCTTGTTACTTTAGTAATCTAATGACATATTTTATTAGTAACATTATTATATGGCTGTTGTGATGAATTTTAATGAGTTTGAGGTTAATTGAACTAGCTTTGAAATGTTAGACTGTTTTGAATCAATGTAAGGGGTTTTTTGTTTTTCAACTGTTTTTGCTTCAATTTGACCCAAGGTATCAATACCGGGGGTAAGGTATCAATACTTGGGCCCTAAAATAAAAAAAATTCGAAACAAAAAAGCAATTTGGGTATCAATATTGATTTTGGTATCAATCTTGAAGGCCAAGTATTGATAAGTAGGCCTAAGCTATCAATACTTTCATCAAAATTTTGAAAATTTGAGTTCCAAAATGCTATTTTGGCATCGATAATCATCAGAGATATAGATACTTTTATATAGGTATCCTCATGTTTTAGTATTGATACTTGTCTCCTGTATTGATTGAAAATCATTTTTAAATCATTTTTAAACATACTCGGTTAACCAGTAATGCTTCTGAACTTTTAATAATATTATCAGATTGTTTAAAAAATTATCGTTTAATGTTCATAATACCTAATGAATAATTAAAGTTGTTTTGACACCAAATGCAATACTCTTATATCAAATTACAAAAATCAGATAAGTATAAGGGTGTTACTGATGTGATCCGGCTCGGGTGGTTGAGTCGAATTCACTTAGTTGCCTGATCGTAGACGAGAGAGTCGTTCATGCCTCGAATCTTAGAAATAGAAGTGAAAAGATAAGTTTGGATAAGCGGAAGGTTTCAAAGAAGGGTAAGTTTAGTATTAGGTTTGGCTATGGTTAACAAAGATGGATGTTGGATGGTTGGCTCGGTTTGGTGATAACAAAAAAAAAGAAATTCAAAGGATGGGGATGGAAAACGATCTTAACGTCAGAAATGATTCAACACTAGATAGTGTCACCCCGATTCCTATATTGTTAAGGTGAAAAGGATGAATAGATGGATAGGTGAACGCCACACCAAGATTGGTGATAAGTTCAAACAAGAACGATTGACACCACTAGCACAAGCTAGATAAGTCTTTCGAAACTTGTACGAGATATAAGAGGAAGCAACCTCACAAGAACAATGTTCATTAAACAAATTGGCAAAAGTCCTTTTACAATGAAATGAACAAACTATTTATAGACTATCATGGAGTAGCTGAATGGACAAACTAGCTAGCTTAAAGACTAATCAAATTCGGTCATGAACTAACTAGAATGTTCTAGAATGAAAACATTAATTAACTAGTCTTGATTCGGCTGATGGGAATGTGTTTGGACAGCTTCATGTATGAGCTTTAATCACTTGAATGAATGTGAACCTTTGGAAGCTCACTGGGTGTCTAGGTTCGGCCATGGGGTGCATGAAGCTTCCAAGAGGTGTCTCTTGGCCGAATAGGTGCTTAGAAACTCCAAGGGTCCTCCCACATGCAATCGGCTGTACATGGAACTTGGAAGGAAGCTTGAACCTAGCCGTACATGAACTTGCATTAATTATCCTCCATTCATGCATGTGTACCGTCCAAAGGGGATGTATTCTTCAATATCCATTGCATGCAATTAATCCTCCATGTACATGAATGTAAGACCTCCAAACATTGAACTGAACCATGCATGAATCTTCTCGTTCAATGAACTTTCTCGTACATGCACCTTTCCATTAATGAACCTCCACATTCGGCTGAACCTACATGATTAAATAACATATTTAAATAAAACACAACTATTCATATAATCATAATTAAAAAAATATTAACTAGACAACTTAATGACACTAACTAAATTCAGACATATTAATTATAAGTCAACTAGCATATTTAATTCGGCTAGCTCAAATAATTCAAAAACACTTAGTGAGCTAAGTTGAGCTAGGGAATTCGGCATGAGCTGTACCAAACTTAATTAAAAACAAAGTTAAACTTAGTTTATTGTAAAGAAAAAGGAATGAGCTGAAACGAGCTAAAATCAAGCTCAAACGAGCTGAAACGAGCTCAAGTGAACTGATTAGAGCTGAATGGCGCATGGGGAGCTGGAGAGGAGCTGAGATTGGATTGCAAAAGAGTGCATTGAGTCTTCAAGGAGTTGTCCTTAGCTCCTTCAACGTCATGGACCTTGTTATCATCCCAAATGTGCAACACCAAGGCTGATAAAGCGTCTTGAATTTGCTTGGTTCGAGCTCGAGTCATGGGGCCTTTTGGAAGCTCGATTAAATCATGATTTGCATTCGAGGATGCCTCGGGCGTGCTTACATCAGTTACACGTTGAATAGCCAAGTTGACGGAACCAAGCATTTATAATAATTTTTTTTTGCATAGGTCTGACTCCAACTAACTCCACCTTCTACTCAAATCTCACACTAATATAGAAATGTAAGTTAGATTTCACCCGTCCATATTTATTTTCTTTTTAAAAATTAATTTTTATATAAATATTTTTTAAAACAATACATTGTACCTAAAAAAACATTGAATGCACTAAATTAAAACGGCTGAAGGATAAAAAAAATACGAATCATGAAGGTTGATAGAAGTGCGGTTTTAGCAGCAGATTTTATGGCGCATTACAACAGAAGTATGGTTCCTAGGTTCATCTACTGCAGGGATCCACCTACTGATCAGTAGATTTGAAATAAAGCTGTGATGTCCTTCCATAATAAAAAAAGGAAATAGGTTAAAACTTCAACTTTAGGTTTTATTTTTTATTAGATTAAAGTTCTTTTTTAATTTACTTGGATATATTTGTTTACTTCATTGTTTTAGAATTAATAGTTATCTACAAATAATTATTATATTTTAATAAATATAATTATATTAATTAATATATTTATAATTTAATATATTTGAGTCGAGCTACATATGATAAAAAAATTTATCCACAATCGACCCAAATAGAATATGGGTCTTAAACCTTATTGAAAATCATTTTTTAGATCTCATATTTTTATTCAAACCATTCCATTTTTTAGATTAGCCTTTAGACTTAGATAAATAACTTAACTCATTAGCAGTTTTAATTTTCACTTAAGTTTTACCATGTGTGAGCCTTGTCCCAATTTCATTTTAATTTAATTTTGAATTATTAGTTCAATCGTGCTTTATAATAGTTGATAAGTTCGAATATATTTTGGTTATAGTATGATCATGCTTTGTAATTTATGTTGATTGTAATTATTTAGATGTATTATTTATAAAAATAATTATTTGATTACAAACAATGAATTTTTTTTAATTCCTCAAATTTGATAAGAGGTTAACAAATGTACTTAATTGATATTTAATAGTATTATTTACTATGCATAAGGCTTCTTAGTTATATCACAACAGAGTGTAACAAAAGAAAACGGTAATTGATATGATGAAAAAAAGTGTGGCCAGCCAAACCAATTCACGGGCCATTAATGTCATTGCCCTATACTCTGCTTCTGCAGATGATCTACTAACTGTCGACCGCTCCTTTAATCTCCATGAGACCAATGAACTACCAATGTATGTACAAAAGCTAGAGATTGATTTGCAAGTGTCAGGAGAAGAACCATAATCAGAGTCAACAAAAGTAGGGAGCTGAAGATTGGAATTGGAAGAGAAAAATAAACCAAGACCAGGTGCTTTCTTAAGGTTTGCCAGCCAATGATTGGCTGCTTTAAGATGCAGTTGTCACCTTGGAGTAGAAACAAAACACAAGCATCCAGAAGACTTCAAGCATTTCTAACGCAAGGGATGGCTTTTAATGATAGTTATAGGTATTGCATTAAAATTATGCACTTGGTTGGTGATGACATATTTACCTATGTGTTGCAAAAGAAAAATCCCAAACTAAGAAGCCAATGAACCCTTAGTTCAATGGTAAAATTGAAGTTACATTTAAGTTTTATATTATGTAAATGTGTTTTCATTCAGATTTATTTAGTTATAATTAATTAATTAGTTTAATTTTAATTAATTGTTAAATTTATTTATTTAATTGAATGTTTTTAATGATTTATTCTAATTAGTACAATGGATATGAGTTAAAAAATTGCTTTATAATATTGGTAGGTAATTGTGTTCAATTAAACACGGATGGAGCAGTGCAAGTGGGCTCTGGCTATGTTACTACAGGAGGTTATGTGTGACACGAAAGGGAATTGCATCTTAGGATTCAATAGGTTTCTAGGAGTTTGTTTAGTATTGGAGGCTGAACTATGGGATATTTTTGAGGGATTGTCTCTTCTGTTGAAGCAAGGATTTGATAGAGTGTTGATTAGTACAGATTGTTTGGAAGTAGTTTAGATTATTCAAGTCAACAACTCAAGAAACTCTAATTCCGGTTTGGTTAGGCATATACACCAGTTGCTGGAAAGGACAGTACAATGAAGCATCCAACATCTGCTAAGAGAAGATAATAAAGTTATGGATTTTCTTGTAAAATTGAATCGCAATAATGAAGACAATTTTCTTTTGTTTAAACAACCTCCTTTAGGTATTTTAGGTTAATTCTTTGTGGACTCTTTGTTTTGTTTTATATTCACCAAAAAAAAATTGCTTTATACAACACTTATAGCAATAAAAATAATGATACCAGTAAACCTTGTGTGTTGACCTGATGGTTAAGGAGTTCACTACCCCAAGTGTGGCTTAGGTTTGAGTCACACTAGTCACGTCGTTATTAAGGTTTTTCCCTTTTATTTGTAATTCACCAAAAAAAATAATGGTACAAGCAAATCCACTATACAAAGTGAGTTAAGGTGTAACACCCCTAACCCGTATCCGTCGCCGAACTAGGGTTAAAGGCGTTACCAGACAAAACAAAACATTTTACAAACATTTCATATACATCATCTACAATCATAGTCAAACATTACTATAGAGTCCATTATATAGGTCATCGAGGCCTTAAGCATGCATTAGAAAGGAGTCGAGACTAAACTGAGCTCATACAAAATTTTTCAAAACTTAAATATTTTTCAAAGTTGTACAGGTCACACGCTAGTGTGAATAGGTCATATGCCTCACATGGCTTTAGACACGCCCGTGTGTCTAGGCCGTGTCAAAACAGGGCATACATACTGACTTGTCCACAAGGCCACAAGACAGGCCTGTGTGCCAGACTGTGTGAAAATTAGGGAGGCTATTGACTTGGGTCACACGGCCAGTCACACGCCCATGTGTCTAGCCCGTGCTCGAAACTGACTTGTCCACACGGCCTAGCACAGGCCCGTGTGTGCAACCATGTGGTCTGCTCAGGCTCATTTCGAAATGGCCCTCGAGCAACACGGCTGAGACACACACCTGTGTCTCTGTCCGTGTGGGCAAAAATAAGCCATTTACAAGGCTAATTTGCCACCCATTAAGGGTCCTTCCTACAATCATCAAATAGGCACCAATTGCATATCAAATTTCAACCATTTCATAATCAAAACATTCAACATTCATGGCATATAACATATACCAATTCATGTCATTCCATAAGCCAAAAACATACCAAAACTTGTGGTTTATAACCTTGATACATTCCATCCATTCTCATACTAAAATTCTTACCCAATTCTAAAATATGCACATACCAAAACTTACCAAATTGACCATTTCTTTTGGCCAACCAAATGCACATCATAATGACAGACTTACATCACATAATTCATACCAAAAACACATTCATATATACAACCCAAAACCAAGCCAAATCACATGGCTGAATATATACATTACCAAACATATTCACACACCTTTAGCCTATACATGTCATACTTCAATATATAATTTTCAAAAGGTACCAAAAAGAAGTTCGATAGTGTGGTGATGATCCTCGATGATCCCTGAGCTCCCAGTAGCTTCGATATCTATAATACAGTTGAAAAACACACAGAGTAAGCTTTCAAAAGCTTAATAAGCCATATACAAATAAACTTATCATTCAAAACATGAAAGTGTCATCAAATTACATATACTCCATGGCCAAATACTATCCCAAACCACATAGTTCATATACATTTCACATAATCCAATTTATTTACACGTATAGCATATTTTCTCATACTTATAACACATATCATCACTTGTACATATACTTACCTTTTAATTTCCAAACATAGTATACATTTCAAATGTACCTGAAACGAATACACATCTCATATAATTATTCATTTCTCGGAATACCCGTTGAACCATTCGGAATCATAAGGATACGCGGATAACTCGGAAAGCTCATACAATGCCGACATCCCAGACGTGGTCTTACATGTAACCAAATATCGATGTCACTGTCCCAGGCAGGGTCTTACACGAAATCAAATACGATACCGATGTCCCAGACATGGTCTTACACGTAAATCATAAGTCGATGCTAACGTCCCAACCGTGGTCTTACACAAAAGCACATATCGGATCCTATGTCATGACATATGTATCCTAACTATTCTTAAGGTTCGTACAGGGCTTTTCGGATGTCAGAACTTTGTTGATACTTTCTCGGATGTCTCATATTTCTCAACTCATATAATCATTCATCATAGTTCAATAGCATATAATCAATAATAATTCAATTCATAACACATTTATTTGTATATAGACTTACCTCGTATGGATTCGAATGAACAGAATCGGCTACTCGACGACTTTCGACTTTCCCCAATCTAATTTCGTTTTCTTTTGTTCTTGATCTAAATCAATTCAAATTTAACTCTTTTATTCATCAAATCATTCAATTCAATCCAAATATACATATATTTAGGGCATTTTACAAATTAGCCCACATTTTCACATTTTTGCACTTCAGTCCCTAATCACAAAAATCACAAAATATACAAAATTTCCATGTACTCATGTTAGGCCGAATTCTCATAGTGTTCATAAAAGTCCACATATTTCTTTTATTTTACATTTTAGTCCCTCAAAATCTCATTTTTACAATTTAGCCTAAATTACTCATATTCATAAAAAAATTCAAAGACAACACATGTTAACCCAACATCAAACTTCCATATACTATTATCAAACTTCATAAAACTCATAATTTCATCAATGGCATATAAAATCATCAACGAAATCAAAGATTGAGACATGGGCTTGATAGTATATAGGGCAACAATCACAAAAAACATAGAAATTATCAAAAACCGATCAAAACACATACCTTAATCTTCAAATTTCCTAGCCGAACCCTAAATTAATCTTTTTCTTTCTTATTTCTTTGATTTTCAGCAAGAAGATGAACATAATGCCTAATTTCAAACATTTGTTTTATTTAATATAACATTAATAAACATTTTACAATTTTACCCTTGCATTAAAACATTAATAAGCCATTATATTAAGGCCATTAATGTTCACTCATATGTTCAATGGTCAAATAACAACATAAGGACCTCTCAATTATAAAGACATAGGAAATAGGCACTTTAGCAAATAGAACACATCTTTTATATTTTATGCGATTAGGTCTTTTTTTCAAAATTAAGCACACAAACGATCAAATTAACACACGAAACTGTCACACATGTCAATTCGCATATTGTAAGCTCAAAAAATAATATTAAAATATTTTTCTGACTCAGATTTGTGGTCTCGAAACTACTATTCCGACTCGGGTCTAAACTGGACTATTACATAAGGTGAGTACTATTAAATCCATTATTATCTCCATGGATGTTGGATACATCCATCCTCGCCTCCTACCGTTCCATTTCAATTTAAAATTTGCTATTATCTTTTAATATTTTCAATCTTTTTAAGTCAAATAAATATTTAAACATAAAATATATGAATTTTTTCAATATTACACTATTATATTTTACCCTTTTAATATTTTATATATGTAAAGATAAAATGATAATTTCATATAGTGGAACATGTCGGCATGGGACAAGCATTTACCATACTCGCTCCATACTCACTATCCAAAAGAAAAAAATCCATCTTGTTCCATCCTGTATTCACTTTAATATATATATATGCTTCATTCATAACAAATCAATTCAAAATCTATCAAATTGTTCAAATTTTACCATCCTTACCTAGAAATATATACTTTTTGTTGAAGGGCAACTATATTCGACTTGGCGCATACCATATGACACTAAAGAATTAATTAGTCCCCTTTTGGTCTAACAAATTTTATATCTAGCATATTATATTTTAAAGCCTTTTTTATAAGTCTATCTATATATTTATAATATATAAAACCACGGGTTTAAAAAAAATTGAATAGACGATTATATTTTTTAATATTAATTTAATTATTAAAGTCACATTAAATAAATTTTTTTAATAATAAGGTTTTATTTATTTTAATTATACAATTAATAATAATAGATGGAATCTCCTATAAAATTATTAGATAAAAATTATATTAATAATATTTTTTATATAATAGAGTTTTTATTGGTTTAAACTACATAATTTAAATATTGATTACTAGCAATATGTTACTCTAAATCAATTATCATTTAATTAGTGTTTATATATCAATTAAAATTAAAATATATAATTATAAATAAGATTATTACTTTTTAGCATTGGTATCGGAAAGAGATGAAAGAACATTTTAATCAATCACGAGATAAAATTATAATATTCATTCATCATCACACATTTGTTTAATTTATTATTAATATTATACTATTTTTTTAAACTCACGTTTATTCATTTTTCTCTATCAATGTCTAATATGAAATTTTCACTTAATAACTGTTTCTTATTAATTTTAGTTTTACTTTATACTATTTACCTAATTAATATTATAATTATAATTTTATACAAATCTTCAATTTATTATTATTGTTTAAGTAATTTGTAATTCCAAAATAATTAATTGCATCAAAAGCTCATGTTGATCCAACATGATAATGATGGTAGATTACTGAAGAAGATCAAAATGAAGATGACAAGAAAAAATAGATTGAAGTAGAGGATTAAGGTAGAAATTTTAAATATATTTGCAATATTATTAGTATTTATTTTTAAAATAAATTTTATTTTAACTTTTTACTAAGATGGATTTTTAATTTATCATTAATTTATTCCATTGTTATTTTTATAATACAATTAGATTATTCAATCAAAATAATTGCTTAACTTACGAAACTAAACTATTGGAAGATAAAAAAATTATATTATGGTTCATAAACTTTAATTTGATCATATTTTTTATACAATTCGATTTTTTTTTATAAATAACAATGTTAGTTGGTTTTAAATTAGAAAAAAGAAAAGATAAAATGCTAAAATAGTTTTTAGTACTAAAAATAAAATTTTGAAATTAATATTTTAACATCATTTCATTAAAATCATAATTATTTTTATTTATTATTAGTGTGCAGGTACAAATTAAATCAAATTCTAATATTAATTCTCAAAATACCTTTTTAATTTTGAAATTTAAGCAATTTTTCAAGATAAGAGTTATTCTTTTACCTTTATTCAAACTCATAATATGTTTTGAAGTAATACATCTTTAATTACACTTTCATTATAATTTAAATTATTCAATTTAATCAATAAACAATATCTTATTATTTTATTTACATCAATTTTGTAAATATAAAAAGCATAGTTCTGCAATATGTCTATCTTTTAAATATTACAATACATACTTCGTTAATATTGTACAAAAAAAATAAAAATATAAATGTATATATTCACGTGCATGCATGTGATCTCGAATACTAGTTAAAAATAAAAGAGTACACCTCTTCTACTCTTAACGAAGCTCACTTGCTTTTTATTTTAAAGAAAAAAAATTAAAGGTAAACTATATTTAGGTTCACTAAATTATTAGTAGTTTTATGTTTTGCTTGGCCACTTAATTTTAAAATATTGCAAAATAATTATTAAATTATTTAAAAGTTTTCATTTAATTTACTGAGTTGTTTAAATCACCGTTATATGGCTTTGTTTGTTTGTATTGCCTATACTAATTGAAAGCTCATTGTCTCCTTTTCTTTTATAGTTTAGTTTTTTTAATGAAGTAACTTTGAACATCATGAATCTGTAAATCAAAATTCAAGCAACTTTCTTCTTCAATTTTTGATATTGATTGTCATACAGACTTGAATCTAAGGTATTTTATTCTACTCATCGATGGTATTGATCTACTGTATCAATTATCAAATCACTGCTTGAAACTTGCTAGCCAAACTTTTTTAAGAAGGAAAAACTTAACAGCCAATGACTTAAATAAAAACTTTTAAATAGTTCAGTGACTTAAATGAAAACTTTTGAATAGTTTAATGACAATTTTGTAACTTTTTGAAGTTGAATGACCAAAACATAAATTTACTAATAGTTTAGTGATCTTGAGTGTAGTTTACCCAAAAATTAAAGAGTACATTGAGAGTTAGATTTGGGCCAGTATTTCAAAGAACGGACCAGAATGAGCCTCGAATTGAAGCTGCCATAATCCGACCCATCAACACTGGCAGGGTTAATGCAACAGAATCGCCTACCTTCCCTTATTTGATCCAAAAGGTTTGCAAGTGGTCTCATATTCTTGCATCATTTCTTACACATAGCTTTGGTATAACAGCATGAAGGCAAATGTTTTAAGATCCGTAGCTCTAATTATTACAGCTAAACTGTTGTTTGCCTTTAATCATGTCTTAGAATTCTTATGAAACAGAACAACTTCAATGTCTTTTTGAATTAACCTCAATGCATTCCTTTTTCTTCTTCTTTTTGACACATCAATCTATGCAACTTGCTTGAAATTACACAAAGAATCTTATTCTAGCTTTTGGTGAATTTTCAGGTCATCCCTTCCTCTCAAATTTCTATTAGTTTTATAGTACTAACAAAAACTTTAGGTTATATCATAAGATTTGCTTTTTTAAGCCGACATTAAAGTTTAAAGAAAACCCACTTGCTTGGTGGTGCTAACTGTTCTGTTGTTGTGGTTTATGAATCCAATCATGCACATGGTCAACTTGATACTGACAATAAGAACTAGTTCTACTTAGCTCCTCTCTTGTCCCTTAATCCTCCATTATCTTCCATTATTATATTATTCTTATTGAGATTTAGGTTAGACCATCATTAGCCTAACCGCCCCCTTTTTAATTATTTATTTTAAACATTACAATATGAATATGCAAATTATTAATTCATCAAAATTTATATTTATTAATACAAAGTACAAGAGGTAAGACAAAGAGGAAATTATGGTGGCCCAAAAAATATAGTTCACTTAAATAGGCAGAGAGTCGAAGAAAAACAAGAGGACAGAAAGAAGACTCTGAGAGTTAAGGAAGCTAAGTTATAGAGGATAAGTGCTTAGAGACTGATTAATGAGAGAATAATCTCTTTCTTGTCGTTTAGGAGGATATTTACTAGAGAGGTCCTCAAGTTTGCTTGCATGACATGGCAAGGTAGTAATCATCATGGAGTACATGAACGACATGTATAGTGAGACTCATTATGTTATTTCTTCAGGCAACACGATATTGTTATGCTCAGGTAGGTCTTATTGGTCCCTAAAGAGGGTGTTCATACTTGGGAGAGTGATTACACTAAAAAGTGGGTGGCTAGATGAAAGGATTATGCATCTTATGTCAAGGGGTGGCTTATCGCGAGTAGTTGATCCGAGAGATAAATTAGCTGAAGACGGCTCAACGCATGGAAAATAAAGATTTACTCTCAGATATCTAGCTGGTATTTTCTGAAGATGTTCGTATATGATGTGGGTGATGATATAATAATAATAAACATATATCATATTTAAAGAATTAAAAAATACAAATAGTTTGGTCTAACTCACATTAGTAGGCTTGGAACCAAAGCTAACCTTGAGTAGATTACTTTATGTGTTTATATTTAGTATTTAAATAAGGGAATCTACCTCTTAAAGATCCTTTGGATATATTACGTTGAAATGACAAATGATAATATATTTTCACACATACAACCAAAGGCTTATACTTAAAAATACCAAAGTGTATAGTATAGAGATGTTGGGTTCCTCCTTGACCTAACATGAAGCACTAAATTGGTAACCAATAGGATGTCGATTTGAGCAATGAGGAAAAGAAAATTGCAAAAAGCCAATGAAAGGGTAGTAACATGGAATTTGACTTTGATTTTTGTGGTACCGGTATGCTTATTCGGTTTGACCAATCTTCTAGAGTTTAAATGACCTTTGCCTATAAAAATAATAATTAAATATTTAATGTAATGATAATATATGTTGTATTTTTATAAAAAGAATTTAAATTCGAAATTTAAAAATAATATTGTTAAAAGAAATATCATAAAATCAAAAAAAATTAAGAATGGTAAATCAAATATAAAAAATATCTTAATTAATAATAATTATGGGGAGAGAGATCATTCCACAAACCTAACACCTTTGATTTTGGATTTCTTTTTACTTTTCCTTAGATTTCTTGGTTATGGAATAATTCAGGTTCTTTATCCTAATAAAATTATTATTTTTAATTCAGATAATAATTGTTTGCCAATTATTTAACTGTTTTTTATAAATGTTACCTTAAAAAAATAATGTCATTTGGCACTGATTAATCTTTCTTTAGACCGTTAATATACTATTTAAAAGTCATATTATTACATTTTTAATATATTATATGAAAATATGATATATTTATCATTATTATAAACGACTGAATTTAATGTTATCAATTAAATGATACCAATTCAATGGACAAAAATATAAAATTATAATAATCATTAAATCATATATATTATATCACAATATCTTAAGATTCCAGCTCACATGCGATTTAATTTTTTGACATATGGCATACTTGTTCTATTAATACATGGTAACATAATCTACTTAGATATCTATTTTTTAAATTAAGAGAAGATAATTTTAAATTTATATTAACTAGATTTTACACCCCACTTTGCTTGGGATGTGAACCATTAATTATAAATAAATTTATCTATTATGTTTTAATATTTATGCAAATAAGTTTAAAAATATATTCAAATGAAATACAACAAATGAAAAATCAAAAACTAAAATAATTATATAATTATTCAAACCCCTTTAAATATTTCTAACGGACCCTTAAAAATAAATAAATTTAAATAATATAAATAAACTCTCAAATGATACAAATACAAAAATAAATAATTAAAATACAATTCAAAAAAAAATCTACAAAACGTAAATATATAGATGGTCGAAATATATTATAATAAATTAGCTCATAATAAATTTATATAAATTTAATTAGTACACGTAATATGTTTTACATTTATGTATATTAAATTAATTAACATATACATGTATGTGATTATTACATAATTAGTATAAGGTTTTTTTACCTGAAAAATATAAAAAAATTTAAATATCAAAATGGTATGCCAGTACGATTAAACACTAAAATATTATGTATGCCAGTACGATTAAACACTAAAATATTATGTCGGTGGGAGTGGTGCTTTTCTTATAGGCGGCATCACTATTTTTTTAAAAAAATTTAATTTTTATATTTTTTTTAAATATTATTTTATTTAGTAGTGTCATTTACATAGGTGGCACCACATGTATAAAATTTTCGAGTCTTGTATGCACTCGTGTATAAATACAAAATTGGTATATAGGGGGTGGTGCCTATCTGATAGGTGGCACCAATGGCCTTATCTAATAGGCGACATCATTGAAACAAATTTGGGGTCCTATTTAATGGTCCCGGTGAAGAATAGAATTAGGGTTAGAAAACATAGCAAAAGAGAAGAAAGAAGAGAGGGAGAAGAAAGAAAGCAAGAAAAGAGAAGAAAAAAATAAGATAAGGTATTTTTATTTTTTATTTTTAAATAGAATGGATTATGATGGGGATAAATTGTTTTGTTAGCATTGTGTAGTTTGTTTATTGTTATTTTTATGTTGTTTTTAATTTATTCTAAAGTTATTTTGTTAGTTACTATTATAAATTATTTGTTTAGTTTGATGTTTATTGCGATTTGTTAGGTTATGAATGTAAATTTTTATTAATTTTTAATTTATTTTAAAGTTATTTTGTTAGTAAGTTTTGTGATTAGGTTAATTGTTTGTTTAGGGTTTATTGTGATTTGTTGGGTTATGAATGTAATCTTTTAATATTTTTTAATTTATTTGAAAGTTATTTTGTTAGTAAGTATTATAAATTAATTATTGGTTAGTGATGACACCAGAGGAAAATAGATAAAAACTAAAAATCGAGAAAAAAATTTATTTTCTGTAATAGATTTTGGTAGAAATGGCAATAAATCTGATATTGCCTAATTAGATAACAGCTTCAGCACAAAGGGAGAAAGTTGACAAGATGATGAGAGAATTGCAAGATTACAAAATGAAACCAGAAAAAAAAAACATCATTTAAAACCTTATTACCGTAAATCAAAAGATGCAAGAAGTGTTATGGAAGGTTATGAACTGATTAGAAAGAATAAAGTGCAATACTTGACCCTTAGAGAGACATTAATAGAATGGGAGCATCAAATTATTTTAGGCCAACTTTGAAAGACATTGGTACCACAAACGTATGAAATATAGTTATATACTTCGTGAAGTTTATAATCTCTTATGGAGCAAGGAAAATAGTGAGACAAAGTGTAGGTTCGCGAAAGTTGACTAGGAAGCAAAATATTTTTGACATGCCATGGATGGATAAATTAGTAGTTAGAGAATTTATAAATTCAATACTCGTTAAAAAGATCTTGAGGAATTGCTAAATTGAATTGTAGAAGATGAATTTAAAGAGAATTCAGAATTTAATATAGAGAATTTCCCAGAGGAAGATACAGAATTAGTTTTTCATATGCGATTATTTCGATGGAGTAATTTTGACAACCATGGAATGTATATTTGAATGTTGTCAACAAATAGCAATGAGATTTAATAGAAATGTCTCATTTGATGATATAAAGGAAATGATTAGTGCAAAAATTGTTAGACATTGTGGGAAAAGGATCTCAAAACTTTTCTACAAGTTTTCAGTTTCGACAGATCCCATCAAATTCACCGAAACAGAACTTGTAGAAGATAAAGACGTGGAAACAATGGTCGCTCTTTACTGTGGGAATCAGAGTGACCAAAATGCATTGATTTAGTTATTTGTTGAGTTAGTTGTTGTGGAGCCAACTAAATATCCCACTCTGTTAGGTGAAGAACATAAAGCTTAAAGGCTGTGTATGGTGGTTTCAATATTGTACGTTGATGGTCAATCGACTATACGCAGGATCAACATCAATCTTAATGTTGCACTCGAGACTGATGTGGTTGGTGATGATGGATACAATAGTAGTGATCCTTCTAATCACGAGGTCGATAGTGATTGTGATCTTGATTTGGATGAGGTCTTTGATGATATTGACGATGAAGGCGTGAATAACGAACGATGGAAATGTCAACGCATCTTCAATCGAGAACTAGATTTTGACGTATTATGATACACAATAATCCTATGGCACACATGTCGCGCATAGACCCTGATGTGGCACATATAGCCAAGTTCTTAGAGTACCCTAATATACTATCTGCTCACCGGTTGGCTGTATATTCCGATCCTTAGGAGTTGTTCATGGGCCAAAGATTCGAAAGTAAGGAAGAGTTCATATTTTTCATTAAGTGGTATAGCATGAATATATTAGAGGACTACAAATTCGCCGTGTCTAAATCGACATTATAATTGGGGAGTGTTGGAGATCGGCAGAAGGCTACAATTGGCGGGTACGAGACGTATTTATCTAGAAGTCGTAGATGTGTGAGATTCAAAAATTTGTTAGGCCTCACATATACACTTTAACACGTATGACAGAAGATCATTGAAAACTTGATTCCAAATCCATCTGTACGTGCATCATGCCAATGGTGAAGGACATGCAAACCATTAAAGTTTTGGTACTGATTATCAAAATACAGGCACAAGTCCAGTATTAAGTATTATAGTGGAAGGCATGGTAGTTAAACAGATGAAAATAGAGCAATTGTATGAAGATTTCGATGCGTCTTGCAATGAGCTACAAGGATGGATAGTCACTATGCGAGAGCACGTTCTGGGGATTGTCAAACTCTAAATGATATTTGTGGCCTGAAGAGCCCAGAAAATAGTCATCGTCCCCAAGTCTGGATGATAAGAACTATCTCCAAAATGTAGCTCCGGCTTTGCCTCTGGCTCAAGTGCACGAAGCAGATGTGGAAGGGGACAGGGATGGGAAGGTTGCCCAAGTCGTGTCATGTGCGAGAGGACTACCATCAACCGTTCACCAAACAAAAATGGTTTCCCCATCTCAGAGTACCACTATATGTACTCTAACGAGGGTTGCAGATCCAAAGCACTATCCATCTGAGATATTCGCCCCAACCGGTTGTTCCACGTTGCAATATATTCTTCATGCATTTCCGCCTAATCATTTTGCATGTTTCCCCCTCTTGTTAATCTGGTGGATGTTCCCCAACTGTACTGGCAGTGTCGGGATATACTGTATGCGACTGAACTACCGAGTACTAGATCACTGTGATACCACTTCACTGTCTGGAAATTGATAATGGGTGCGTTAATGCACCATAGGTTTGAGTAGACGTGGGCAGACGAGAGAATAACCGTCATAATTTCTGAGACCATGTATGACCTTCCGATACTCAGATTAGTGCTCCATCTACAAAAACAAATTGTTAGAATAATATCATTTGAAAAAAAAATGTCAACTAATTGTTATAATGAGTAAAAACTCATCACCTATTCACGAATGGAAATACATATAATTGGTGACTAACCAATGCCAAGAATGGCATATGGTAAAGCGTCCAAGACTGTAGCAATATGAGGCATTCGTCTATGTTCACCGTAGAAGGATTTGTCATCCGACAAAGTTCGAATACAACATAGGTAACACTGCGGACCGCCAACTGTACGAATGAATGTTATGCAAATCAGATAATAGGGGCAAGTACATCAAGTAGACCTTGTTTCCGTTCGCATCTGGCATGAGTGCACCCCTTATAATGTGCATAATGTAAGCTTGAACGGCGTGCATCACCTTCCATTCACTGGCAGTATTCAGTAAATGCTCGAAATTGGCCTTTAGCCATGAAAACCTTAAACCCGTAAATTTTCTCTTACTGGGCGAGCATCCAAGTAAGTTATAGCAAATGGCGATCAGCCTAGAGATCGAACTTACTCCCATGACCACATTCCCATCGATGGGGAACCCGATCTACAGTGCAACATCCTGTAGAGTGATGGTGCACTCCCAACACGGCAAATGAAATGTGTGGATCTCCAGACGTCATCGCTTGACCAAAGTAGATATTAAGTCGTATTGCAAATCAAAGGTCCGGATTAATGTCGCTAACTCGAATCCGGCAACTCTAAGTATGACATGAGGTGTTCATCTAGCAGATAGCCTACACTATTAACACGACCCCTCAATGAGCTGTACGGGCCCTGACATTATTAAATTAGCAAAATAGTTAATATAATCTAATTTAATTTCATAAATGACATGAGTAACAAATAACAATTTTATTATCATCTCATTAATAGTAGTTGATATGTGATCATCATTATTAATTAAAAAAAACAATTTGTTGCAAATTTGTAATTAAAAAAAAATTCATTTAGTTTGTTGCAAAAAACATAGTAAATAATTTGGATTTGAGTAGGAAAAAAACAAAGTAAAACATAGTAAATACATGAGTAACAAAAAACACAGTAAAAAACACAATAAAAAATCTCATAAATTATCATATTTTACCTACATAAAAAAATTATGTTAATTTACAATAATAATATAATTAAAATAAACATAAACTATCTAAACATAAAAAACATAAGAAACGACAAAAAATAAAATAGAAACATACTTGTTTAGTTTCTTTCAAACAACCTATAAAATTATATAAAAATAAATTTAATCAACATTTCAATAAATCAAAAAAAATTATCAAATAAATCAATAACAAATAAAATTATATTATAACAAATCATAATACATGTTAAACTAAACAAAAAAATTATAACCTAATTATAAATTACTAAAAAAAACTTTAAAATAATTTAAAAACACAAAAAAAATTACATTTATAACAAGTCACAATAAAAACTAAACTAAATACAAACAATTTATAACCTAATCATAAATTACTAACAAAATAACTTTAAAATAATTAAAAAATTTACATTCATAAAAAATCACAATAAACACTAAACTAAACACGAACAAAACCTAATTATAAATTACTTGCAAAATAACTTTCAAATAATTAAAAAAAATAAAAAAAACTTACATTCATAAAAAATTACAATAAACATTAAACTAAACACAAACAATTAATAACCTAACCATAAATTACTAAAAAAAATGACTTAAAAATAAATAAAAAAATTACATTCATAAAAAATTACAAAACACTAAACTAAACACAAACAATTTATAACGTAATCAGAAATTACTAACAAAATAACTATAAAATAATTTAAAAACCAAAAAAAAATTACATTCATAAAAAATCACAAAACACTAAACTAAACACAAACAATTTATAATAATTAATAAAAAAACAACATAAAAAAATAACGGGATTTTTACATAAATAATATTAAAAAAATTACGTAAATGGTATGTTGCAACAATTATGTACCAAAATGGTACATTCAAATGGGTGGAGGGTGGTGCATAGGCAGCACCACGCTAGTATTCTGACACAGACTGTATGAAAACAAAAAATAAAAATAAAAAACTGGTGGAGGCATGTTAATAGGTGGCACACAGTGTAAAATATGGGTCGTATACGGTAGAAACTGGACCCAAAAAACTGACCCGTTGTTGTAACAGCCCGATTCAGGCCTAGTCAGAATAGTGGTCTCGGGACCACAAATCCGAAGTTGTAGGAATTGTTTTATTTTTAAAATAGAGCCATACCATGGTTATTATAATACATGAAAAATTTGGTGAGCTAATTTTAACGTTTGTAAGCCCAATTGCGAAAAATGACTAAATCGCATAAAGTGCAAAAGTCCTAAATTGATAGCTAAAGGTGTCAAATAGCTAGAGAACCAAAAATTAGGGGTCTTTAAAGGGCAATTAGTCCCTTTTAAAAGTGTTTGCCCAGCCATAGAGTCAAAGAGGGGACAAAATCTTTAAGTTTGGTATGACTTATTTTGACTAAAATAGAAAAAGTAATCAACTTTCTTTTCTTCTCATCTCTTCCCACCGAAATTATCAGCCATTGTTGGGGTTTGAAAGCTTCAAAAATTTCAGCAACTTTGAGCCCTCTCAAATAAGTGATTTTGATAGTTTCTCTTAATGATTTTTACATTTTTGAGACCCTAGAAACATGAGCTTTCTAATGAGGGGTTTATTTTGCAAATGATCAAGAGTTTAGAATTTTGTCATGAAAGAATTTGTGTCGTTTTCTGAGTTTTTATGGAAGAAAATGAGTCTTGGTTGTCTTATAAACAACTTTTGTGAAATGAGTTAGCATGGAAACACCTAAATGGACTATTTTGCACAAGTTGCAAAATAAGTGATAAGTGTGTGAAATAGAGAGAATTTGGAGTTGCTATAAGAGTAAAAAGAGTTCATCTAGGCTTAATATGTGAAGAAAATCGATAAAAATTGATTTTCGAGCATAGGGGCAAAATGGTCATTTTACTAAAGGTGTAAATTTTTAATTTCCTAATTGTAATTAGTGACTAAATGAGTGTATTTTTTTCTAATATAGATCAAGAATTTCTAAATCAGAACCAAGACGGGGGAAAGCCAAGCTAATCGACTAAACCGTATATTCGCTACATTTTGAAATTCGAGGTAAGTTGTAAGTAAATGATACAACTACATTGCTGAAATATATGTTGGAATTGTCATTGAATTGATATAGCATGAATTGATTGATTATGAAATTGAGATAGTAGAACTTCCGTTGAAACTTTAGGAAGTAAACTGGATATTCATGCCGTAATATTTGGGTCACTTATGTGAGCTAGTGTAAGAAATGTCTAGGACATGCATCGGCCACAATATGAGAGCCAGTGTAAGACCATGTCTGGAACATGACATCGGTATTGAAACGAGTGCTAGTGTAAAACATGTCTGGGACATGCATCGGCCTCGAGACGTAAGCCAGTGTAAGACATGTTTGGGACATGCATCGGCTGCAAGATGTGTAAGTGTAAGACCATGTCTGTGACATAGCATCGGCACGGTTATGTGAGAGCTAGTGTAAGATCATGTCAGGGACATGGCATCGGCCTCGAAGATGATAGCTAGTGTAAGACTATGTCTGGGACATGGCATCGGCACCTTACCCATGTTTGAGTCTTATGGAATATCCGGTAGTGTACCGAATGGTTCAACAGAAAAAGTTATGAATTTAAGTTAATGAGGAAAGTATAACCGTATTGTGAGTATTACAGGCACCTAAGTGATACATATGTATAAGATGTGAACCCATTGTATATGCTATGTGATTTGTATGAAGTGAAGAGTAAGTCATGCTTATGCCCACTTTGGTATCATTAGTTGTTGATAAATGGTAGACTTAGTGTTGTATATTTATTTATGTGCAACTTACTAAGCTTTATGCTTACTCCATTTCCTTTCCATTTCCTTATAGTGCCGCCTATCTAGCTCAAGGTTCACCAAAAGTCAGATATATCGATCACACTATCAGCCGAAACAATCGGTATAGTTGGATTTATATTTTTGAATATGGCATGTATAGGGCTTATACTTTATCATTTTGTGTTTTTGAGAATTGGCCAATTGTAATGACTCGAGTTAGGAACCCTTCATTTTGTATCAAGCCTTGAATGATGGCTAAAACTCATTTTGATTTATAAAAGATGTATTGTCATGGTTAAATGAATGTCTATTGTGGCTGATTTGATATTAGAAGTTGTGTTGTTTTGATATTGGTTGGTATTTGTATGAATCTAAGTATGTCAGTGTGGCAAAGAGGCTTGGTAAATAGCCTTATATTGTCCATACGAGTAGACACACGGACGTGTGTCTAGGCCGTGTGTGACACACGGTCAGCCCCATGGGAGTGTGGTCCAGCCGTGCGTCCCCTGCACGTAAAAATTTCAAGTCAGTATGCATGGTAATAAACACACGGGCAGAGACACGGCCGTGTGTCTCAGCCGTGTGGAGGACACGGCCTAGTGCACAGGCGTGTGCCATGGTCGTGTGACATTTTAGGGATGCTGACGTCAGAAACAGAATGTCCAAGTTTTTACACACGGGCTATAACACAGGCGTGTCATGGTCGTGTGAGGAACACGGGCCATTGACACGGGCGTGTGTCTGGCCGTATGAAAACCCCTGTAGGTATGAATTAGAAATTAATTCTACACGAGTGTGGGACATGGGCGTGTCCCAGGGTGCTTAGGTTGTGTGAATCACACGGGCCATCAGCACTACCATGTCGAAATGGTCACACGGGCGTGTTACCCTTCCTCACGAGCGTGTGTCCTGTTTTAAAGGCAAATTTCTTAAGATTGGTTTAAAGACCTGGAAAGGTTCCGAATAGTTTTCAATGATCAATTTAGGGTTCATAGGCCCATAATAAGAAGGTTAAAGTAGAAATAAAAAAGTTTTGATTTGGACCGAGTCTCGGTGACTTGAGGTTGGATGTAAGCATGATATCGAGTTAGGTAATGCCTTGTACTCTGCCCCAGTGTGGGTTAGGGGTATGGGGTGTTACAGCTGACATGATGGGACAACACACTGGGTCACGCCTAGGGAATAACCAGCACCCAGTGGTGGTGGAGGCGGCACAAGTCACACCTCTGGCAAAGGCAGCACCCCGGTGTCAGGCGTAGGCGCGATAGGGCGGCTCATGCAGGCTTTGTTTTATTTGTGTGTTTGGGGACCTTATAATGGTCCCCAATGCTCATTTTTGGCTAAAGAAATAGAAGAAAGAGAAGGAGAAAAAAAGAAAAGAAGAGAAGAAGAAGAAGAAGGAGAAGGAGAGGGCGGGAAGGGAAGGGAAGAGAAAAGGAAAGAAAAAAAGAGAAGGAGAATAAAGAGAGGGAAGGAGAAATAGAAGGAAAAAAATAAATACAAAGGAAAGGAGAGTTTGTTTTGTTGTTTAGGGAAGATTAGGTGTTTAAGAAAATGTATTTTTTTTGTTATAAATTAATGTATTAATGTTAATGTTAATTTGTTTTTGTTGTTATTATTGTTGATTTAATTCGGATTTATTTTTTAATTTTATTTTTGTAAGGTATTATTTGGTTAAAAAGAGCTATTAAGGTATGTTTGTATTTATTTTATATTTTCATTCATTCATAATTTATTTTTAATGTTTATTGAAGTAAAAAAGCTTATTTATGTTATGTACAAAGAATGTTTTATTTTATATGTAATTTATTTGTTATATGTGTTTTAGGTTGATTAGATTTATTTTTTATGAAATTTATTTGGCATGTTATTTTGATTTTTTTTTTATTTTTTATGTAGGTAAAAGATGAGACCATTGATATGGAATTTGGAATTTATGAGATAAATTAGGAATTAGTTTATATGTTCTAATTTTTTAAGATTTTATAATTGAGAATAAGAGTTTATGTTTTTAAATTTTATTTTATGTTTTTTTTATAAAGGTTTAATATTATAAATGAAATTTCTTTTAAAGTTCTATGCAAATATATATATATATATTGACAATAATTAAGTTGGCATGTTAAAATATATATTATATTTTAAACCAAAATATTTTACTTATTATCATTTTAAAATAATAATAAAAATATTCGTATTTATTTTGTATCGTTTATGTTATGTTTTTGTTATTTATTTTTATTGGCATGTTATTTTTATTATTTTAATATAATTTTTATCTTTTTTATGTAGGTAAAAGATTAAACCATTGAGATGGAATTTGTGAATGGGACCATTGAGTTGGAGTTTGAGTTGAAATTTATAAGATATATTTATTTTATTAATGTAGTATAGCAAAAAAATATGATGTGGATAAAACTGTTTGGTATTTTTTTGTAATTAAAAGCAATATATAAAATTTAGGTATTTTGATAAATATTTAAAATCCATTAAACTTTGAAATTAATAACCGAAATTTGTTTTGAAATTGCATGTATCGCAATGAGTTCATTGGTTAAGAACAATGGTTACATATCAAACACATTTAATAATATGGTAATATATTGTTATTTGTTAATCACGGGTTCCCTTAAAAAAAGATATACATAATTTACAAAAATAATTTATGTTATTATAACTATTTTCTGTAATTTAATACTGTCAAGGCGCGTACCGCGCAATAAGGGGTCAGGTGAATGGTTTAGGATATTCCACAGATGAACGACTGATGCCATACTTGGAGTTACCTGGATTTGGGCCAGTAACATTGATCCGGATGTTTGATTTATGGTACGATTTAATATCCACATTGGTCAAGTGTTGGCGCCCGAGACCCACACTTTTCATTTGTTGTGTGGGGAGTGTACTGTCACTCTGGAGGATGTTGCATTGCAACTTGGGCTCCCAATCGATGGGAGTGTCGTAACGGGCGTAAGTGCGATAGCTGAGCCAACTACCCTTTGTTATAGCTTACCAGGAGTCTCACCCAACGATGAGGAGTCCAAATTTACGGGTTTGAGATTTTCATGGCTGAAAGCCAATTTTGAATAATAATCAATTAATGCCACTAAGCAAGAGGTGATGTGCGCAGCTCGAGCATACATTAAGCATATTATAGGGGGTGTAATGATGCTGGATGCAAACAACAACAAGGTTCATTTGATGTATTTACCTCTATTAGCTGATTTGCAGAATGTTCGCTCGTATAGTTGAAGTTCCGCAGTTCCGGCTATGTTGTATCGTGAGCTTTGTCGGACGACAAAGCTTAATGCTGTTGACATAGGCGGGTTCCTTGTATTGTTGCAGTTATGGGCTCTTTATCAGATGTCAGTCTTGGCATCGGTTAGGCACCAACCATACGTATTTCCATTAGTGAACAGGTGATAAAATTTAACTTGTTATTAATTAATATTTTTTTCTAATGATACTATTCTAACATGTAATTTGTTTTCGTAGATGGAGTTTTTATCCAGGTATCGGGAGGTTGTACACTGTCTCGATATATCATCTGATGATTGAATAACATGCCGAAGAAGGGGTAAGCTATTCCAATATTCGTGACATGTAATTACTTTTTATAACTTACTCGAACCGTATTAAATTTTAACCATGTTATTAATCATGCAATTTATCTGGGTGTCGTATACGAGGCTAAAAATTGTGGTTGTTATACCTTCGTCTACCCACATTCATTCTCACATGTGATGCATTAATGTACCAATTATCAATTTCCAAACAGTCGAGTGGTATAACGGGGATCGAGTACTTTGGCAGTTTGGTTGCATCCAATATATCCCGGATCCGTCAATGTAGTTGGGGAAGATTCACGGGATCAACAAGAGAGGAAAACATGGAAATAATTGGGGGGTTGTGCACCAGAAATATATTGCAGTGTGGGATAATCGGATGGCGTAGAAACCTCAGATGGATATTTCTTTTGATTTCCAACCATCGCTAAAGTACATACAATTGTACTCTAGTACGGGAAAACCATATTTACTTGGTGGACAGTCTACTGTAGTCCCTTCGCACATGCATCGACCTAGGACATACGAGCCAGTGCCTGATATAGAGGCCGAGCTAGAGCTAGAGCCAGAACCCAAGACCGAGCTCGAGCTCGATAGGTTACATACACATTCGGCTGATAGTTCTTATCATCAAGAGTTGCGGGTCAATGACTATTTCCTGGGCTCGTTAGGACACGAATATCATTTCGAGTTTAATATCCCGCAGAAATATACCCCTAAACAACACCATAAAACCATTAATTTTAGGGTTTTCTTGCAATTTAAATATTACAAAGTTTGTACTTTTTTATTCTAAAAAAATATAAATCAAGAAAAATACAATCTTTATATTTATTTAATTAGATTAATTGCAACATTACAACTTGGAACAAACTTTGTGGTCATAAATTTGATTAGTTACAACATTACAATATTAAACAACTAAAACTTGTAACAAACTTTATAATATAACTTTTGTTTATAATATAAATTAAATACATTACATCACTAAAAATTGGAACAAATTTTGTAATATAAATTTTGTTATATAAATTAAATATATTACAACATTAAAAATTGGAACAAACTTTGCAATATAAATTTTTTTATATAAATTAAATACATTATAACATTAAAATTGGAACAAACTTTGTAATATAAATTAGGTACATTGGATTACATAAACTCAATTCCTATCGATCATGATGATTGTCCAATATGGTAGTTTCGCTATGGGAATTTACTCCGATTATAACCAACTAATCTGCATAATCCACAACGCTTGTTGTCGGATTTCTCCTTACTGTCCATTTCATTACGGATTCAGGATGATTGCGGATAACCTTTTAAATTCCTATGCCACCCTTTCTCTGGGACAAGCTCGAAAGTAGTCGAAGGCACCTCCCACGTTGACAGGTCAAGCAGGACAGGGAACTCATTCTCCCAGACACGCAACGTGCACTTGAGGGTATACACATTATCGACAAATTGTTCAACATTAAGTGAGACTTTAGCACACGCTGCCACAACATGCGCAAATGGATAATGAAGTGTTTGGAACCTCCTGCAATCGCACTGTCTATTTTGGAGATCAACTCTATAGGACCTGGTGGTATACCGAGCCGACGACCAATGGTCTCCATAACTCAAAATGTTTCGTAAATATACTTCTACATTTATTGACCCTGCCATCCGATAGTTTGCAACCATTACATCCCTGACATCTTCGACAAACACGTGTCGCCTCCATCTGGTTGACTTGTTGATGATCCATTCTTAGCATCAAGGTAGCCAACCTGTAGAATGTAATCGAGAAGACAAATGAAATCGGAAGATGTTGTGTTTTCAACAACACGGCGTTGATCCCCCCCACCAAGTTTGTAATCATTTGACCATAACAAAAACCCTTGTCAAACTTTGAGCCCGTTGCCAAAGCTCCATAGAACCCAATCACTGTCGGAAAGATATGTTCGTTTGACCCTTCATGTCACTCTTAAGTCAAGTCATTCTTTAGCGGAAAATGTGTGGCTCTAGGTCGTGCGTTGTATATGTATTAAGAAAAGATAATTTACAGTATTGCCCTAAAACATTAAAACTTATATTGAAAAGATAAGGTTATCCTTTACCCATTCTCACAACTTGCCTCCGCTAGTCTGCATTCTTATAATCTTGATGGAAGTTAGCCGCGATGTACCAGATGCAGTAAACGAATCTCCATGGCACACCAGAACGCCTAATGGCGGCAATTAATCATTTCCCTCTATCGGAGATGATGCAAATATAATCGTTTCTAATAACATACATTCGTAGGTTGGTAAGGAAGAATTCCCACGATTCCATGTTCTCCTTATCTACGATGGCAAATGCTATCGGGAGCACGTTCTTATTGCCACCTTGAGCAACCATAAGAAGTAGGATCTATGTATATTTTCCATATAGCCAAGTCCTACTTGCACAAATGACTTACAATGGGGAAATACGCGTACACATCAATCAAACGTCCAAAACATCCGATGGAAAATTCTTTTTCCCGGTTGTAGTTGGTCATCCAGGTAGTAATAAGGTCGTATCTGTAACTCAATGATAGTCCCTCGTACGTACTCCCGCATAGTGGCTATCCATTACTGTAGCTTATTATACAACACATCAAAATCCCCGTACAATTTCTCCATTTCCATTTGTTTAGCTATCCATGCCTTTCGGTATGATACTCGATATTGGAATTGTGCTTGCATTTCGACAACCAGTACTGAAACTTTAATGGTTGGCATGTCCTTCACCATTGGCATGATACACGTACAGATAGTTTTGGAATCAATTTTTCGATGATCTTTTTTCATACGTGTTAATGTGCATGTGTGAGGCCCAACAAATTTTCGTAACTCCCACATCTGCGAATTTTGAATAAATGCAACTCGTACCCACCAATTGCGACCTTCCGCCGACTTCTAACATTTCCCAATATATAATGTCGGTTTAGACACTGAGACTTTGTAGTCCACTAATATATTCATGCTATACCACTTAATAGAAAATACGCACTCTTCCTTACTTTCGAATCTCTGGCCTACGAACATCTCCTCAGGATCAGAATTTACAGCCAGCCGGTGAGCATATAGTATTTCAGAGTACTCCGGGAACTCGGCTACGTGCACCATATTGGGGGTCTATGAGCGACATGTGTGGCCCAGGATTATTGTGTATCACAATACGTCGAATCTAGTTCCCGACTGAAGATGCGTTAATGTTTACATCGTCATTCATGTCTTCGTCGTCAATATCATCAAGGACCTCGTCCACATTAGGATCACTATCACTATCGACCTCTTGATCATAAGGATCACTATTATTTATCCATCATCACCAACCACATCAATATCGGGTGCAACATTAAGATCGATATCAATCCTGCGTATAGTCGATTCACTATCAATGTGCAATATTGGAGCCACCATACACGATTCTTGAACTCCATGTTCTTTACCATATGCAGTGAGACCTTCATTTGGCTCCACACCGGCTAACTCAGCAAATAAATGAATCAGTGCATTTTGGTCACTCTGATTCCCACAATAAAGAGTGATCATTGTCTCTACATCTTCATCATCTACAAGTTCCATTTCGATGAATTTGATGGGATCTATTGAAACTGGAAACTTGTTGAAAAGTTTTGAGATCCTTCTCCCACAACGTCTAACAATTTTTGCGCTAGACCTTTCCTTCATATCATCAAACGAGACATTTCTATTAAATCTCATTGTTATTTGTTGTCGACATTCAAATATACATCCAACGATTGTTGTCAAGATGATTCCATCGAAATAAACACATACAAAAAACTGATTATCCATCTTCAATACTCAATATGTTAAAAAATAAACAAAAATTATCAAAACAATTTCGAACACCATAAAAATACTTACATAAAAAATTTAATGAATGAAAAGAGACCATTTCTAACAATATAAAATTTATTGTCATTTCTAACAATATTTATGACAAAAATATTTTCAGTATTTATTTATTTTTTCCTATTGTTATCACTAACTAACAATTACTTTATAATAGTTTCTAATATAAAAACTTTAAAAAATTTTAAAAAATTTTAAAACATAACATTCTCAATAATCTAACACAAAACTTACTAACAAATCACAATAAACAAAATAACTTTAAAACAAAACATAAAAATAACATTAAACAAACTATATAATACTAACAAAATAAATTTTTCTTATCATAATCTATTATATTTGAAAATAACAATAAAAATAATAATACATTTTCTTTCTTCTCTTTCTTTATTTCTTCTCTTCTCCCACTTTTGTTCTACTAAATTTTTTTAACTGACACTTTAAAATGAGCCGGATGGGGAGGAGGGACTATACAAGGTGTGGCGCCTATCAGATAGGCACCACACCCCTATACCCCCTTCGTATTTTTGTACCCCGTATATACCAAAATGGAAAAGTGGTGTTGTCTATCCCTTTGGCACCACTACTAAAATATTATTATTTTTAACTATATTGTGTCAGAATTAGGGTGTTGTTGCCTATGCATTACCCTCCGCCCATTTGAATGTACCATTTTGGTACATAATTCTTGCAACATGCCATTTTGGTATTTTTTTTTAGTATTATTTATGTAAAAAACTCAAAAATAACTAATCCATTTAAATTAATAAAAACATTAATTACTAAAATACATGCCTTCTTTCTTTCTTTCTTTCTTTCTTTCTTTCTTTCTTTCTTTCTTCTTCTTTTCCTTTCTTTCTTCTCCTTCCTCTCTTTTCTTTCCCTCTTTTTTTTTCTCCCTATCGAACCCTCTACAAAAGTGACCTTGTCCCCCATCCTCCTTTTTTTTTCCCCTTGAAAAGCAGTGTACAGGTGACAGAGGTGACGGTTGACTGGCACTAGTGCCGTTTGTCATGGAGGCGTGATTGGTGCCACCAATCCATGTGGCGTCACTAGTTCAGGCGAGCCGGTCATGGGTCAAAATTTAACCCGTATTTTGGCAGTAAACATGTGGTGTCGCCTATGTAAATGACACCACTAAATAAAATAATATTTTTTAAAAATATATATAAAAATAAATTTTATTAAAAAAATGGTAGTACCGCCTATGAGAAAGGCACCACCCCCATTGACATACTTTTTTGATATTTAATTTTTTTTTATATTTTTCAGGTAAAAAGGCCTTAGTATAATAATATTAAAATATAAAATTAAATATATTTATGATTTTTTACTAAAACTATTTCAGATTACCACACTATTCAATAATTAAAATACAATTACTTGTTTTACCAAAATTTAAAAAAATATTAAAAATTATGTTTGGTAAAAATTTAAAACAACGGATACAATAATTATGTTTTAAAATATTATTATTATTTTAAATTACTATGCTATTTTAAAATTTTCAAATATTATCTTTCTCTTACAAAGGTTAAAGTGCGAATTCACCATCATACTATAGATAAATATTGAAATTTGTTACAATGTTGGGTATAGTTCCAATAAAAGCTCATTTTCAAAATTATTTACGAAAATAGGCCACTTCTAAAAATAATTACAGGCATGGACTAGTTACCAAAATTATTAGAGTGTTAATTACTTGGACTAGCTAATGAAATGGCTCCCCCCCCACCCTCTCTACATGCTCACATTTGATATATAGTCTCTCTCTCTCTCTCTCTATTATATATTAAAAGAAGTCTTTATATTTTAATTTGACATAATTTTGTCTTCTATTTTTATAATGATATTAGTTAGCCCAAATAATTTACATATTTATATGTGATAGTTATCTTATTATTTTTTTATCACATCATTTTGTGTGTTGATAAGTGTCTACGAATAAAAAGATTATTAGTAGTTGAAAGGTTAAAAGTGAATTTTTTCAATTATATATGAATGTTTTAGCAAAATAAAAAAGAGATTATGAATTTGAAAAAGTAAAATGGAACCGTACTTTTTTCTATAGATTATAACGATGGTTAAATTTTCATTTTGATTTATATAATGTGCTCCAATTTAAGACTTAATCTTTATACTTTAACTTATTGACATAAGTTGCTACCTCAACTTTTACATCGTCATTGGTTAGCTCAAATCCTTTATTTTGATTAAAATGATTGTGTAATTTTTAAAAAATTAAAGCCGTTAAAATTATCTATTAAATTTACATCCATTGCAATGACTTTTTTGTTACATGATTACCATGTGAGTAATTTTTTTAAAAATCAAAATATAACTCTAAAAAATTTAATGGTATTAACAATTGGACTTGAATTTTAACTTTCAAAACACTAACCAGACGGATTCCTTAATGAACAAGAATAAGTTGTATCCACGAAGTACATCACATGTACAAATCACCTCAATATATAAGGTATTGAGACTTGCTAGCATACTGTATGAATTACAGTCAATCTTCTCAATAAAACAACAAGATAATCAGCACAAAAATATATTCAACAAGTCTAGCATAAGTCTTCAAATGTTCAAGATATGCTTTCAAATTTACCTGAACCAATCCAATCTCATCAAAGTATGAAAGTCCATTTCCTTGATTCGATTTAAATCAATCTCCAAGATATGTTGTTATAACCAATTTGGACATTGTGGATGGGATTGCCTACGACCAAAATACCAACAAAGATCAAAGTCCATGAATTTTGTTGCCAAAATTTTCCAACATAAAATATGGAAAATTTATTACTTAAGCAATGTGATAGTATTATAGATAGAGGTTTTCCGCAAGTCATTTTGAAAAATGCCAATATCTCAACTATGTGAATGGAAATCACGTAGTCTTAACTTTGTGATTTTGAATGGAGGGTGCAAATTATGTATATCTATGGTGATACCAACATAGCAACAAACTTCATGGGTAATAGGATTAAGTCATGATTAAATGGTTAGTAAAACTAATTTATTTATCTTGTTGCTACAATTACTTATTCATCCTAGTTCCCTATAAATAGTGAAGTCTTCTGTATAAAATGTAGGTTTTTAGTCTTATTAAATAAAGATTAAAAAAAAATTCTCCTCTTTTATGTTTCATATTCTTCTATTATCTTTTTATTTCTGTTTATTCATATTCATTGATATTACTACTCAAAGCTTTCATCATGGTATCAGAGATTGAAAGATTTTAACAAAGAATGCTTATTTTTTTCTCTAATCATTTTTCTTGTTCTAGTTTTCTGATTCAAAGTTCTTATGTGGTTCTTTATTCTCGTGGCTTCTTAGAGTAATTTCTAATTGTTTTTTTTTCAATAATGGCTAGTGAGATTGATTCAAGTGGGTTTGATAACTCTTTTGATAATTCTACTTATCTTCTTACTAAACTTTTTTCTAATAAGTCAATTACAATACGACTTTATGAATTGAATTATTTACTATAGAAGCAGTAGGTTTTTTTCATGATTAAAGGGCATTCTTTGGAGAAGTATATCGATGGCTCTTTGGTTCTTGATCTAGCACAAGGTGATTATGCCTCTCTTAAAAAACAAGATCGGGCTTTTGCATCATGGTTGCTTGCGTCTATCAGTCTTAGGATCTTGTCAAGTCTTATTCATTGTACTTCTGCTTGCGATATTTGGACTACGTTACAATAGTTATTTTCTATTTCTTCCATTACTAGAGTCAAACGACTTCATTCCATGCTTAAAGGGGTAAAGAATCGGGAGCTGTGTATGAGGGAGTATCTTGCTAAAATTCAGTTAATTTGTAATAGTCTTGAGAGCTATGGATACCCTGTGTTAGAGGTCGTGCATATCTCAACTATTCTAACTGGGCTACCTAATGAATATGAGTCTGTAATGTCGGTTATTGCATCAAGCCAGTAACCATACAATCTTCAAGGAGTGTGTAGTGTGTTGCCAAATGCCTAACCTCGAAAAAAAACCCTTGTTTCCTTTACCAACAGCTCTGCTCAGTATGCATCTTGCTGAATCTCAATGGGCTTCCTCTTTACCTCGTCTATTAGTTTAAAATTTGGTGAATTCTTCTTTTTCATATGTTTTTCTAACTGTTAATTTTCAGTGTGATTCGTACTCTCCTAGTTACCAGTAATTTTATCAGGTTTCGCAACCAGCGTTTCGCGATCGTGGAAGATGTTGCGGTTCTAAACCTAACTGTCAGATTTGTGGTAAGATTGATCATCTGGCTCTACGCTACTACCATCAATTTGATCAATCGTATTCTGATGACTCTTGTCCTATGTTTCCAACAATGAGTAGTGCTTTTGTAAACTTCAGTGGTTTTTCAAATGAAGCTGCTACCCTCAGTCCTCCTTCGGGTCAAGCTTACAATATTGTTGCTTCTTTAGCGATTATTGTGGATGAGACTTGGTATCCAGATACTGGTGGCACAAATCATTTAGTAAATAATGAGGCCATGCTTGCTTAATCTACTCCTTACACTGATTCAAGTAACATTCAAATGGCTAATAGTGAGAAGTTATTCATTTCACATATTGGTAAAACATTTCTTTCCACTTCTTATCGTATATTGGTTTTGGAAAAATTGTTGCATGTACCTAATGTGACCAAGAATTTATTCTATGTATCCCAATTTGCCAAACATAATAATGTATTCTTTGAAATTTTCCAGATTATTGTGCTGTGAAAGATCTCGTGACTAAAGATGTTTTGCTACATAGGAAGGTGGACAAAGGTCTTTATAAGCTAAATTTTAATTCTTTTCTATGCACTCACAACACCAACGACAATAATGGTGATGATTGTGCTCTTTTTCAACAAGATAAACAAGCCTTCTATACTATTACTACTTATCTTATAGATCATATTATGTGTACTGGTGTTAATGTTTATCATAATGACATTTCTTCTAATTCTTCTACTATAAATGTTTCTTCTAATTCTTCTACTGTAATGTGGCATTGACTTTTGGATCATCCTACCAAAGATGTTTTGTTTCGAGTTCTTCAACTCTGTAATATTTCTAGTTCTGTTAATAAGATGTTTGATTTTTTTGAAGCATGTCAATTAGGAAAAAGTCATAAACTTCCATTTGGTTCCTCTACTATGGTATATACACAACCTCTACAACTTGTGGTCATGGATATTTGGGGGCCAGCTCCTATTACTTCTCAATCAAAATGTTATTATATCAATTTTATTGATGCTTATACTAGATATACATGGATTTATTTTTTGGCTAAAAAGTCTGATGCTCGGCATGTGGTTATTTCTTTTCATAAGATGACAGAATGACAGTTAGGTTTTCTACTTAAAAAAATTTAATCTGATTGGGGAGAAGAGTTTTGGGGCCTTCATTTATTTTTCAAATGTTGGAATTTTACATCGACCCTCATTTCCTTATACTTTTGAGCAAAACGAGCTGGTTGAACGCAAACATCAACATATTGTCGAGCTTAGGCTTACACTTTTTGCTCAATCATCATCACCTCTCAAGTTTTGGGTTGATGCCTTCTACTCAGCAATCTATCTTATCAATCAGCTGCCTATTCGAGTGTTGGAATTTTGGCCTCCTCATGAACGATTATTTGGTCGTGTAGTAGATTATTCATTTCTCAAAGTGTTTGGTTGTGCATGTTATTCACTTTTGAGACCTTATAATACCCATAAGTTGGACTTTCGCTCAAAAATGTGTATTTTCCTAGGGTATTGTCCAGATTGACATGGCTACAAATACTTGGCTTTGGATGGCAAAATATTTTTTTGCACCACATTCGATTTCAAGAGATTTTTTATATGTTGTCTTAGCCTCCTCTAGTGCTACTTTTGTTGGTTTTGTCTATTCTACTGGTAATATTGTTTCTTCCAAACCTTTTTAGTTTAGTCATTTCCCAACTACTCTCTTGTTGATAGGCCTACTGGTTCTTCATTGGCTTTATTGTGTTAGGGGTCTATGGTTCTTTTTTGTTCATTTACAGCTAATCTTGCCAATGAGCGTCACTTTCCTTCTAACATGCGTTAAACATCTACTGATATGCCTTGGTCACCGGCTTGTGCTATCGTCTCAATTTTTGCTCCTGTTCCTAGTATACCGGAATCAACTCCTACTGTACCTAATTCCAGAGTACCCGGTCAATCATAGTAACTTGAACCTTCATGTGATTCCAATCTACATAATCCTCGTTCGCTTGCTTTATCAACAATTTCTATTTTGAATGTTCATCCAATGATGGCACACACGAAGGCTGGTATATTTAAGCCCAAAGCATATCATGTTCAAATTGATACATGTGAACTTTGAAATATTCATGAGGTGATGAATGACAATGAATAGCGTACAACTGTGCATGAAGAACTTAGTGCACTCATCTCCAATGGAACTTGGAGTTTGGTTTCTCTTTTGGATAATAGAACCATTGTTGGTTGTAAGTGGATTTTTAAGACAAAAAAAAATACAGATGGGTCGATAGCCCATCGCAAAGTTCGGTTGATGGCAAAAAGGTTTTCTCAAGTTGTTGGTTTTGTTTAAAAAGAAACATTTAGTCCAGTCATCAAGCAACCTACAATAAGTGTCTTGTTGTCTTTGTCATTGACCAACAATTGGCAGCTCAAACAAATCAATATTAATAATGCCTTTTTGAAGGGAGATCTTACTGAAGAAGTATATATGGATCAACCTCTGGGTTTTAAACAGTGTGATGAGCGTGGTTTCCACTAGTCTGTCGACTACACAAGTCAATCTATGGGCTCAAGTAAGCTCCACGAGCTTGATTTGAGAAACTGACTTCGTTTCTTGTGGGTTTCTCAGGTTTCAAGCTCCCAAGGCTGATTCCTCATTATTCATTAAGCATTTAGAGCAGGCAAGTCAACTTTATTTAGCAGTTTACGTTAACGATATCATTGTCATAGGTGGAAACTTGCATAACATTGATGCCATCATCTTAGCTCTGCATGAGCGATTCTCACTGAAGGATTTAGGTAAACTCAATTATTTTTTAGGCATGGAGGTTCATCGTACATCTGATAGGCTAGTTCTTAATAAAAAATGTACTAGATCTTTTGCATAAACTCAATTTGAATGATGCCACACTGTTACCAACTCTGATGATTACTACACCACTTTTAATGGCTTATAATGGAGATCCGTTTCTTGACATCATTATTTATTAGCAAACAGTGGGTACTCTCTAACACATTTGCTGAGCACGCCCTGATATTGTTTATAGTGTTAATAAGGTCAGTCATTACATGCAATGTGTACTTAACAAACAGTGGAAGACGGTAAAACGGATTGTTTGTTATCTTAAAGGTACTTTCCATCATGGGCTTGTATTTCAACCTTGTCCCTCCTTACACATTACAACTTACTCTGACTCAGATTGGGGAAGCAACACTGATGATCGTCGTTCTATAGCTAGGTACCTTGTGTTTCTTGGTAACAACTTAGTTGCATGGAGTTCTAAGAAACAAAGTATTGTGTCACGATCGTCTAAAGAAGTTGAATTCCGAAGTGTTTCCAATATTGTGTGTGAAATAGCTTGGCTAAAATCATTGTTGACTGAGATGGGAATTCAGCTGGTTGCTCAACCTCTGGTCATTTGGTGTGATAACACTAGTGCCGTTGCACACTTTAGCAACCTGATGCAACATGCTCAGATGAAGTATGTGGAGTTAGACTTGTGTTTTGTTTGCGAAAAGGTGGCTATTGGTGAAGTTGATGTTCGCTATGTGTCGGCTACACATTAGATTTCAAATATTCTGACTAAATGTCGGCCAATTTCTTTACTCACTTGCGGCAACAACTTTGTGTTGCCTCTACTGATGAAATCTCTGCATGTCTATCTGTTTTAGTAGAAGGAGAGAACAAGGATGATAATAGGATTAAGTCATGATAAGGCGGTTAGTAAAGGTGGTTAGTAAAACTAATTCAGTTAACCTGTTGCTACAGTTACCTATTCATTTAGTTCCCTATAAATAGTAAAGTCTTTTATGTAAAAGATAAGTTTTTAGTCTTAATAAATAAAAATTAAAAATACATTTCTTCTCTTTTATTTTTCATTTTCTTCTATTATCTTTCTGTTTCTGTCTATTCATATTCATTGATGTTACTACTCAAAACTTCCATCAATGGGAAGTTATCTAATCCAACGGTTGGAAAACCTTTAATCTAGTAAAAAAAAACCAAAAAGTCAAAACCTATATTATTTAGGAAGGACCAAAATCCCTTAATATTTATCTATCCATCCCCCTCTTGAGAAGCCTGAATTAATTAAATTAAATTAAATTAAATAAAAAATGCTCACTATAAAATTGGTTTAGGATCCACTAAAAAGAAAATGATTTTCTTAAACCCCATGATTGTCTTCACATGGATTCCAACTCAAAGTGCCTCATTCTTTAGTGATTTTCTTAAACCCCTAATTATATCTATTTTACTTTCTTTAATTTTTGTAAGGGTACCCCACATTCACCATTCCTCAACTTTTCCCTTCAATTTTTCTTTAAAAATAAAAAAAATAATCAAACAATTACTTTTAATAAAAAAGGATGGTATATTAGTTTGATAGCCAAATTAATTATTCATTGATACATGAATGTAATTATTATGATTATAATTTCTAGTATGATGGTAATTTTTTTATTAAAAAAACTATTATTTTTACATAAACATCATTAAAGATAGTTGTTTAATTAAATAAAAATATATTAATAGTGAATAAAGTTCAAATAAATTCTTGAATTCTTTTTACTTGCTCTAATTGCCTATCCAAGCAATGTCATGACCTTTTATTATTTATAAAATGTATGCTAGGGTGAGCAAGGAACAATCAAAAACTTGGTCTCCAGTATCCACATGGGAACTGTTGGGATCCCAACAATCATGCTTTGTCTTCTCTTTTTTAATTTCTTTAAAATAAATTAAAATACGTAGCCCACTCTCTCACCTATACCACATGCTATTTGGTATAATACAATGGGATAATATAATCTTTGAACCCAAAACTTAGCAATTAGTTCAGTTTGGTACTTGAACTTGGCAATTAGTTCTATTTTAGTCCTTAAATTTGGATTCCATCAAAATTTATTGATGTCATTATTGTTTTTGGAACATGATTGGATTGGTCAGTCAAACCGATTGGATCGAGAACCGACTTGTATACTAGTCCAAGTAAATGGATTGAACTAATTGAATAAAAAACTACTTGAAATCGGTAAAAATAAAAAATTAGGACAAAAGTGAGTATTGTTGAACCAGTTGAATTGAAAATCGAAATTGGGACGAAAGTGCACAAATCGAACGTAAAAAGAACTGGTTTAATCATTTTTTATTTTTAAATTTTATGAATTTTAATTATTTAGTTAATTATTGCTGGTCTAACAGTTGAACCGTTTGAATCAAAGCCAGTTGTCTAATCGGTTTAATCATTAGTCTGATTATTAAAACATTATATGGGACACCCCAAGATTATACCATGTCATTATTTGAACATTTATATAATTCTTTTAGTTTTCAAGTGATGATGTGGCACAATATTTGAGTGTCATGTCATCAAACATTTATATATTTGAAGTTTAAGGACCAAAATGAATTTAGATATTAAGTTCAGATATTAAAATAGATAAAAAAAGTATAAATACCAAAATAGAGATAATTATTAAATTCAAGGGCGGATGTGCGAACAGTATGAGGTGTTAACCAACAACTGTACCAATTAAAAGTGATACAGAAGAAAAATCAAAATCGACATTAATATTATATCATATATATATATTTCTTAAAATGATAAATAAATAATTTTAAATTTCGATTAATACTCTTTTTAGAGTTTTGCGGGATGGATTTTTTATATATAAAAAAATGTCAATGAATAATGTCTAGCATGTGTATTAAGAAAGATGCTATCTTATCTGTCCTAAATTAAAAAAAAAATCAATAACAAATCTATTATGGTTTATGAATATTAAACCTAATTCCAACACCTTAAACATAAAACTTCCCTTTTCATGGACAAACAATTAAATTGAGTATTTTGATATTGATGGTTTAGGTGGAGATTCTAAATCTTTTTAATACTCAAGTTTGAGTTTCACTATTTTCAATTATGATGCATAAGTTTCCAGTCCTATTTGTGTATAAGCCATGTATGTGCTTTGTTTGGATTCTTTACGTTTCCTTAACCAATAATATATTTACTGTGTTTCATTTGGTAGGTACATGTTAAAAAAATTGTATTTTATGATAAATTTGAGGCATATTCTCAATAAGTAAAAGTATAGAGATGAATCATAAAATTATAGTTTTATATTCTACTCTAGGAGACCTTTACAATGGTATATCATATGCTCAAAATGGTTGAGTGATGAATGAGAAATTGATGCTCAAAGTAAGCTATTTGGAAATATTTGTTGAGAAAAAGTAAAAGCTTAAATCTCACATTGGTTAAATACCAAGTGTGGAATGTGTATATATATATGAGAACCCTCTTGAAGGATGATTGAATGATTAAGCTTGGAATCTTGCTTCAAACGCAAGGGAGTGCAAGTCTAAACCCAACAGGGGTTGGGGTGCTCTCGCACGACATGAGTGATGCGAAATGTTTGGATTGGTTGAGTTCAAAATGAGTTTATGAATATTTTAGCCCAACACGAAATTATTTTTTCCTCAGCAACCATATTTTTTTTTATATAAGGACATTTATATTATTTATTTGATTCCAATCAATTTGATTTATTTTTTAATCAAATTGATTTGTTGGCTCTTTAATGGCAGATATTATGGATATTTCCAAAATTTCACCATACTAAATGCCTATAAAAGACTATGAATTTTGTAGAATTTTTCCTACACTCATACTCTCTCTCACACCGAATTTCTTTTGCTCTCAAAACTCTTCTTTTCTTCTCAATATTTTCCAATGTTCCGATGATAGAAAAATGCAATGTTTATTCGTTGATCTTGCAGAGGTGCTACTGCTTTGACCATTGTGTTGTTGTATCTTAGGAGATATTCAACCAATGTTTTTCTGAATATCGTAGGAGTGGCCGAATTTGTCTTAAGGAAACTATATTAAACAGGCCTCAACGTTTAGTAAATCTCTATTCTTATTTTCTATTTCAATCTTTTTGTTACGATTTTGATTGGTTTATGTATTTGACAATTGAAATATAAGTTATTCTATTTATATTTTATTTTATATATAAATATTTATTTATTTATACTTATATATATTGTTCACTAACATGTTTTGTCTAGCAATCTTAAGACAGACTTTACCATTATTTGAAATTCTCTAATCCAAGACAAACGAGATACCAAGGCCAAAGGAAAAAAATATTTTAAAATAATTTGTTTCAAAAGTCAATTAAATCTGTCAACGGATTTCATTACATTTTGATTTTGTTGCCAAAACGAGAAATTAAAATTAAATAAAATCTGCTTCAAGCTTTATTCTCGCTTTTTAACAAGATTTTATTCGATTTTAATTTTGTTTCCAAATTAAATAAAATTTGTTTTGAGATTTATTCCCGCTATTTAACAAGATTTTATTCGATATTGATTTGTTTCCAAACGAAGACTTAATCAAATAATTCTATTTCAGGATTTATTCTCACCGTTTAACAGACTTTATTTCGGGATTTATTCCTGCCATTCAACGAATTTTATTCCTTTTTTTATTTTATTTCTAAACGAGAAATTAAAGTTAAATAAAATCTGTTTTGAGATTTATTCCAGTCGTTCAATGGATTTTATTATATTTTGATTTTGTTGCCAAAACAAGAAATTAAAATTAAATAAAATCTGTTTCGAGATTTATTCCCGCCGTTTAACAAGATTTTATTTGATATTAATTTGTTTCCAAATGAAGATTTAATCAAATAATTTTGTTTTAGGATTTATTTCACCCGTTTAACAGACTTTATTTCGGGATTTATTCTCGCCATTCAACGGATTTTTTTTCCTTTTTTACTTTATTTCCAAACGAGAAATTAAAGTTAAATAAAATTTATTTCGGGATTTATTCCCACCATTCAACGGATTTTATTATATTTTGATTTTTTTACCAAAACGAGAAATTAAAATTAAATAAAATCTGTTTCGGGATTTATTCCCGCCATTTAACAAGATTTTATTCAATACTGATTTGTTTCTAAACGAAGACTTAATCAAATAATTCTGTTTCGTGATTTATTCATGTCGTTTAATAGACTTTATTTTGATTTAATTACATAATTTTGTTTAAGGATTTAATCTTGCCATTTAACAAAATTGATTTTGATTTTGTTTCATAATTTTAATTCTACCGTTTAACAAAATCAAAGGGAAATTTTCTGTTTATTTTGGCCTAATTGTGTTTTTAAATTGTGAATTAAAAAGAAATTTATCAACAGAGAATTGAAAAGACACTATGAGAATGCAGTTTAGGATTAGTTCTTTGAAAGACTTGGTATTTAAGCGTGCTGACTACACATCTCTTTTAGGGTTACCTACCTAGTGCATTGTTTTATTGTATTTTTTATTAGACTGTATAAACTTTTGTTTTCGGGTTTTATTAGATTCCTATCGTCTAACAAAAGTTGATAATTTTCTAATTTTGATTTTGTTTCTTAACAAAAAATGGAAACTCTCATCAATGCTGTGGAAGATATGGACTTATGTGCTGTGGTTTCTGAAGTCAACATGGTTGATTCAAATCCAAGAGAATGGTGGCTTGATACAGGTTCCACACGTCATATCTGCTACGACGAAGACTCCTTTTTTGAGTTGGAATCTTGTAAAAATGGGGAGAAGCTCTATATGGGCAATGCTGCAACTTCCAAGATCAAGGGGAAAAGTACTGTGGTATTGAAAATGAATTCTGGCAAAGAACTCAAGCTTCAAAATGTGTTGTATATGCCTGACATACGCAAGAACCTTGTTTCTGGACACTCCTTAATATATACGGCTTTAAGATGGTGTTTGAATCCCAAAAGCTAGTTTTATCTAAGGGGGAATGTTTGTGGGAAGGGGATATGTATTAAATAACATGTGAAAACTTAATGCAATCTCTTTAAAATCAAAGACAATTAATAAAAATGTCGCTTCTTCTTCTGTTTATATACTTGAGTCATTTGATTTATGGCATGGTACGTAGATTAATTAATTTGGAGCACATTCCTTCATTCCATATTAAGTATAAACATAAATGTGAAACTTGTGTTGAGACAAAATTAACAAGGTCTTCATTTCAAACTATTGAAAGAAGCACATAACCACTTGATCTAATACATAGCAATGTTTGTGACTTAAAATTTGTTCAAACGAGAGGAGGAAATAAATATTTTATTACCTTCATTGATGATAGCACAAAATATTACTATGTGTATTTTTTAATAGCAAAGATAAAGCTATAGAGAAATTTATTCTCTATAAGCAGGAAGTTGAAAACCAACTTAATAAAAAGATTAAGATGGTGAGAAGTGATCATGGTGGTGAATATGTTGAACTATTCGATGAAGACTGTGCACAACATGGTATTATTCATGAAGTGACACTACAATACTTTCCTCAATCAAATGGAGTAGCCAAGTGGAAAAATCAGACTCTAAAGGAACTAATGAACGCAATGCTAGGAAGCTTTGGGTTATCACAAAACATGTGGGGAGAAGCTATCCTATCAACTAATTGCCTTTTAAATAAGGTCCCCCGCAAGAAAATGGCCAAGACAGCATATGAGTTATGGAAATATGGAAAACCTTCCTACAACTACTTGAAAGTGTGAGGGTGTCTTGCAAAGGTAATGGCTCCGTTACCAAAGCAAATGAAAATATGTCCTAAAACGGTGGATTGTATTTTTATTGGCTATGCAGATCATAGCAATTCATATAGGTTTCTTATGTATGAATCTAAAAATCCTGACATTCATAAGAATATCATATTAGAATCAAATGCTTCATTGTTTGAAAATATCTTTCCTTGTAAAGCTAGAAAAGTTGATTTAAGTTCAACAAAACGAATTTTAAAGACTGTAGAAGAAAATAGTCTGACGAGGCTGAAACTGAGATAGAGCCAATGAAAAGTAAACGAACAAGGGTAGAAAAGTCTTTTGGATCAGATTTTTTAACTTTTATGCTAGAGGCTGAACCTCAAACGTATAATTATGTTATATAATCATCCGAAAGCACCTCATGGAAAGATGCTATTAAAAGTGAAATTGATTCCATCATGCAAAATTATACATGGGAATTAGTGGATCTTCCTCCGGGAATTAAATCATTAAATTCTAAATGGATTTTCAAATGGAAAATGAAAGAAGATGGAACAATTGATAAGTACAATGCTAAATTGGTTATAAAAGGTTATAGACAAAAGGAAGGCCTTGACTACTTTGATACTTTTTCTCCAGTATCTAGAATAACTTCCATAAGGATGATACTTGTAATTGTCGCCTTGCGGAATCTAGAAGTATATCAAATGGATGTTAAAACAACTTTCCTAAATGGAGATATTGATAAAGAGATCTACATGGTACAACCTAAATGTCATGTAGTTCTAGGACAAGAAATGAAAGTTCGTAAATTGGTGAATTCTTTATATGAGCTTAAGCCATCACTAAAATAATGGCATGAAAAGTTTGATAATGTCATGATGACAAATGGCTTCAAGATTAATGAGTGTGACAAATGTATGTATGTTAAAACTTCCAATATTGGATATATAATCTTACGCTTATATGTTGATGACATACTCATTCTAGGAAGTAATAATGAAATGGTAAAATGTACCAAAGACATGTTAAATTCAATATTTAACATGAAAGGCATGAGACTAACTTATATGATTTTGGGTATCCAAATTTAAAGATCATTTGAAGGTCTCCTATTGGCTTAGTCACACTATGTGGACAAGATTCTTGGGAAATGTAGCAAGGATGATTCCAGCATAGCCAGAACTCCAATATATATGAGCCAACATCTGTCCAAAAATAAAGGTAGAAACGTTAACCAAGTGGAATATGCCAGGGTCATAAGCAGTCTAATGTGTGAGCTGTACTAGACCAGATACTACTTTTACCGTGAATACTTTAAGAGATTCACAAGCAATCCAGGGGAAAACCACTGGAAAGCAATTGTGAGGATATTGAGATATTTCAGATATACTTGGGACTATAGATTACATTAATCCAGAGATCTTGCTATTTTAGAAGGATTCTTTGATACCAATTGAATATCTGATATTCAAGATACCAAAGGTACAAGTGGATATGTCTTTACATTGGGAGGATGAGCTCTATCATGGAAATCCTCAAGACAAATGATTATAACTAGATCCACAATGGAGTCTGAGTTTGTAGCTCCAGACAAATCTGAAGAAGAGGTAGAATAACTTTAAAACTTCTTGGAGGATATTCCTGACTGGTAAAAGCCTGTGCCAACAATATGCATATATTGTGATAACCAAACAATAATTAGTAGAGCACATAATGCAATGTATAATGGTAAGCCGAGACATATGCATCGTCGACACAATACCGTCAAACAATTGATCTAAAAAACAGTTATCTTTATTGATTTTTTAAAATCAAAAGCTAACATTGTGGATCTGCTAACTAAAGGTTTAAATTGAGATCAGGTTGATAAAACATTGAAAGGAATTAGACTAAAGCCCATGGAAATTAAACGCGCTATATGAAGGAAAACCCAACCTAGTTGACTGGAGAGCCTAAGATCTAGGTTCAAAGGGACAACCTAATTGCATAGACCTTGTGATGTCACCATGGGGGTACTTTTCCCAAGTTCGTTCCTATAATGTAAACAGTGACTAAAAATGGGATAGGTTAAGCAATGCTTTTAATGACCATTGTGTATTTCAGTGAGCCGAACAACATAAGTAATCTATGCGAGAGTGAAGTGGGGTTACTTCGAGGAGACTATTAGGGCATAGTTCTCTCAAACTCTTGCAGAACCAAGAGATATTCACGGCTATATAAACATACCCATGAGAACTAAAACCTTGTCAGGGAGGTAGTTGTGTGAGGTATATCATCGTTTACACAAAAACTAGAACAGTTCAAAGACATCACGTCTACTGATTAGCTAGTAAAGTAAATATACTTGCACAAATAAAGGTTCAAGGGTGGATACCTACCTATCTTATGCAACTATTGATCGTATATTCTATCACCATATCGAATCAATGTTTTTCGATAAAACTATCAATTTTCATTCAATGGGGGATTGCTGGAAAATTGTATTTTATGGGAAATTTGAGGCATATTCTCAATAGGTAATTGTGGAGATTTGAATCACAAAATTATGGTTTCATATTCTACTCCATGAGACCTTTACAAAGGTATATCATATGCTCAAAATGGGTGAGTGATGAAAGAGAAATTGATGCTCAAAGTAAGCTACTTGGAAATATTTGTTGAGGAAAAGTAAAAGCTTAGATCCCACATTAGTTTAATACCAAGTGTGGGATGGAAGTGTGTGATGTGTATATATATAGGAACCCTCCTGAAGGGTAATTGGATGACTAACTTGGAACCTTGCTTCGCGTGGAGGGGGTGCAGGTCCAAAACCTTCAGGGTTGGGGAGCATCTGTATGACGTGGGCAACGCGAAATGTTCGGACCGATTAGGCTCAAAATGAGCTTGTGAATATTTTAGCCCAACACAAAATTACTTTTTCCTCAGTAGACATAATCTGTTTATATAAGGACATTTTTTTATTTGATTCCAATCAATTTGATTTATTTTTTAATCAAATTGATTTGTTGGCTCCTTTAATAGCAAATTTTGTGGATATTTCCAAAATTCTACCATATCAATTGCCTATAAAAGGCTATGAACTTTGTAGAATTTTTTCTACACTCATACTCTCTCACATCAAATTTCTTTTACTCTCAAAACCCTTCTTTTCTTCTCCATATTTTCTAACGTTCTGGTGATAAAAAAAGGTAACGCCTGTTCGTTGATAGTTGCAGAGGTGCTACTGTTTTGATCATTGTGTTGTTGTATCCTGGTAAATATTCGACCAATGTTTCTCCAAGTACCTTAGAAGCGGCCGAATCTGTCTTAAGGAAACTATGTTAAACAAGCCTCAATGTTTAGTAAATCTCTATTGTTATTTTCGATTTCAACCTTTTTGTTACGGTTTTTATTGGTTTATGTATTTGACAATTGAAATATTAATTATTTTATTTATATTTTATTTATTTATATTTATATATTTTCTTCACTAACGTGTTTTGTCCAACAATACATACACTACAATAAAAATGACTTTAAATGACGCTCATAAATTATTGTTTAAACAACAAATTTCATTGCATTAGAGTTTATACAATGATTTTGTAACCGTTGTGTATGTGGTCATTGCCTAAACTTAAAGAAAACGCTTATTTCATTTTAAAAAATGTTACATTTTAATGTTGTCATTGGTATTTTAGGTAATGGTTTTTATTGTTAAGTGCAACATTTATTTGAAAAATGCGACACTTTTACAGTTATTGCAATACTATGTAGTCGTTACCTAATATCAAAAGCAACACTATTAATTTTTAAATAACAATTTACTCTAATGATGCTATTGGTGTAATATGCAACGTTTATCCGATGGTTGCCTAAAAGAAAAGCCAACATTTTTTTTCATTTTAAATGGCGATTATTGAATGTTTTCATTGATGTTATGCAACAGTTTTCTACAATTAAATGCAACATCTATTTGGAAGAATAACCATCACATTTTTATATTTATTACAACTATATGGTTGTCGAAGCCACAAAAAATAAAATCTACTTGGAAAAATAATTAGTAGAAGTGACAAGTAAGGTCAAATCCATAGAGATTGGTAGAAATTTTATTCCTTCAACTAAAACAATTAAAAAAAAAAGAGGGCTTTGTTTGAAGAAAAACTTAAAAACTAAAGTTAAGATTTGAGAAAAACAAAGAAAGTAATAACTAAAATTTTGGGAAAAATCAATGAGATGAAGTTTCTAGTCAAAGTAAATTCTTCGTTTAATTCAAGGGTTTGACCATTTATGCAGAGATGAATTTCAATATTCTTTAATAAATTGGTTATAATTATCGATTATCACTTAGTAACCTAATTTCTTCTTATCTTCTCGATAATCAAGGCAATCATCATTAATTACTTCTCTTTTTGACAAACAACCCTATAATGATTGCTTAAGAATTTAACTTATTAATGGCCTTAAGAGCCAAAGAGACCCAATTCTAACCAACAAACACATCATTAGGGTTTATTTAAGTTACATTGCATGCCCACACTATATAAATTATCACGCTGTTGTCACAATTATTAGAAATCAATCAATCAATCAATCAACTAATTATCTAATTGACAAAGTAATTATTCTAAGTTATCAAATACTAGTTACATACTTAACAAACCTGAACAATTGTAATTAAACCGTAAGACATGTAAATACCGAAGAATAAAGTAAAACTAAGAGCAATTAAATTTCACAAACTTGTAGAATCAAACTTCGAATATTACTTTAACTAGAAAAGAAAAGTTTGACAATCCATAGGAAAATAAAATGCAAATTGAATTAAAATTGAGAGTGGAGATGACTTGTCTCTATTCTAAGATCCTATTTATAGAGTTTATGGAGTTTTAATTGACTTCAAGCAAGGGTTAAAAACTTGATTTAGACTTAAATACTAGAAAAAGATGAAAGTAGCATTGCATCTCGATTTAAAACAAAAAAAGAACCCACAAGACATGGACAATGACATCAGGGCTTGGTGAATCGGCACTGCAATGTGGAGCTCAGGGCATTGGGGCGACATTTGCTAGGCTGGGGCGCCACTTGTTGCTTTGGGCCAGCGCCATGACTTGATCATCTTTGCTTGGATCTTATTTTAAGGCGCTCCTTCCATCTTTGATGACTTGTGACATTGTCTTTCAAGCTTGTATGCACTTAATTTAGGTCACAGGAACACTCAGAGCAATTACTTGTGACCAACTAACATTAAATCAAACTATAATGATTAAATTTGTTAGGACAATTTATGCTATTAGTTTCTTACTATGTATGAGTTGTGGATTTAGTCTATATTCTCCAGTTTGATCATTTTTAGTCCCTATGTTTTTCAAAATTTAATGTCAAAGTCCTTGACATAAGTGGAAGCTATTAAATCCATTAACTACAATGACATAATATTTTTGTAACTATTATATGAAAAAAACAAGTTGATATGACATTATATGTTTGTTGCGCAGAATTTTAGAAAATAACACTTAACGAATTTAATAGCTAATACTTTAATTTCAAAATTTCAAGACTATAGAAATTAAAAAGATCATAAAATACATAAATTAAACCTATAACTTATCCATAGTAAAGGGGTTAACCATATAGTTTTGGTTGTGTCATAGGATAAGATAGTAATATGAAAGGAATGTCATAGATATAAAAAATGAAGTATTGATTGTTATGGTGATGAGTGGTTATGATGTTGTTATAAATATCAAAATCACATTATGCCTAATTAAGAACATAAATTGGACTTAAAATTAATTGATGCAAAGTTTATTTTGATTGAATGGTTTTAAAAGTGATGTATACATGTGGTTAGAAGAGAATTTTACTTAAATACTCTTTTAATTCAAATTAGATTATATTCACAATAAAACAAAACATCTGTAATTATTAAAAAAAAAGAGTGCCCTAATATGAAATTATATATGTATATGCACACGTTTAATGTCTCATTGTCGTAATCATCCATTACAATTTCTTAATAAAAACTCTTCCAATCCAGCATAAAGGGAGAAAAAGAAAGAATATATCAACTCTTTAACTCTTGGAAAGATAAAGGGTCACACACTTATCATACGCATTATTTCATTGGCTTCAAAAGAAATTAACTTATAATAATAAGAAGACAGGTGTCAAGCAATAAAGTTCAGCAAAAGAAATCTATGCTTTGCTTTGGTTTTGTTTTGTTTTGTTTTGGTGCATTATTATTATTATTATTATTATACGCAGGGTACGTTACAGGCAAACACTACACAAACCCTAATGGTGATTGGTTTGTCCTTATCTTTTGTCCATGTTCTTAATTTAAAAATAATACCCCCCTTAAACTTGCTAGCATGCTTATCCACACCACTAAATGTAATTATTTACACAAATGACGCTGACATGGACTCGATCATATATTAATTTGCATCATCTGAGATAATGGTTCGGATTTACATCCAGACAAATTTTGTTACATATTGATACACTATTCTTAATGATTTTAGTGTTAAAACATTGATTTCCCACCAATAATTTCATGTGTTTTTTTATATATTATATAAATATATGTTTGTTCAAATATTTAGCTCTTTCAAAATTGTAAAATGTTAACTTCAAAATTTATAATCCTCCAAAAATAATAGATTTATAGTTTCAACATTTTAGAAATTGTAAAATTCTAAAAAAATTTATATTTTAATTCCTATATATTTTTCCTAAATCATATATGCATGTTTGAATATAAAGAAAATAAATGAATAAATTCAAAAGATGAATAAAAGAATATTTGTTTCTCCAAATTGTTTGTTTCTCCTTCCTTGTTTTGTCCAGCGATGATGTTAGTCTCTGGGTTGATTATTGTTCATCTATTTTCTCCTTTCCTTTCTCCCATCAACTTTTTCTTTCTTTGTTCTCTTTGTTCACTCCACATACCTTATGTCTTTTTAGTTTGCCTATCTGTTTTGTATGTATCATTGTCATCTTCACAAGTTTGGATTCGTATTGTCTTAAATATTATATTTTTTTATTGTTTAATAAGTCTTCATTTCTAGAAATTTTTGTCTTATCTTGTACAAGTTTTTTAGTCTTGTTTTTACAAGTGATTTTATGGATGATTTTGTCATTGTCCTTTTCAATTTGATGGATGCTTGGTTTTTTTTTTTGCCAATTTTTGCTAGTCGTTTTGGATCATAATGGACTGATTTTCTTATTGTATTAAGCGCTTGCAACCACAGCAGATATGTCATACTTGACTTGTGACGGATTCAGTTGTCTACGTGCCACAATATTTTATTTATGTTGAGGTTAAAGCATTTGTTATGTTGATAGAACTTATCTTTCACTACTTATAACAGGTGTATTCTTATTTGTTGTTTTCAAATTCTATAATCTTATTTATAGAATTTAAAATTTGAAAAGATGAATAAATTTTGAGTTAGTTATGGTTAAATGAAATATGTGAATTTCGGGTAATATTAGAATCTAATTTGATTCTTGCAATATTGGTTTGCTGAATTGGCAGCGGCAGCTTGTAGTTGGCCACCAGCAATGAAACATGTAGCACTAGGGTTCATATTTATTAGTAATATCATTTTAAAAACAGCTAGTGTGGGTCAATTAAATATTAATCATAAAGGAAAATAAAGGAGTGCACATAAGAATAAGATGGGTGGCTAAGTGTGGAAGGCATCAAATGATTCTCATCTCAAAATACGTAATAGATTTTATTTGACATATTTAGACAATAGGGGTCAAACAAGAATACTTGCTACCTTATTGCGATACTACTTATTATAGTTTATCAATGAGGAATAAATACCGCTAATTATTAATTAAATGAGAGTTAATTATAAATTTAACTTTTAATATTTATATCTTTTTCAATTTAATCTCTTTTTTTAGTTAAATTTGATCTTAAATTTTTAAAAAATATTGACTACCAATCTTTTAAAAGGAGTTAAAATTGTTATGTTTTGAAATAAATATTGATTAAAATGTTAATTTTTAAGTATGGAAGCTTGCATGACAATCTATGTGTACTTCATATTATTTGAATTTTTATATAATTTTTCAATTATTTATTGATGTGACATATAAGACAAATATAGACTGCCATGCTAATATCGTTAAAAATAACATTTTAGTTGATATTTTCATTAAAAAAGAGATTTGACTCTCTTTTTGAAAGTTGAATGCCCAAATTTAGCAAAAGTAAGGGCCAAATTGACAAAAAAATTATTAAGTGTTGATAGCTAAATTTATTATTATACCATTAGATAAAAATAATCATATTTTGGTCTTTTACGTATATGTTAAAATCTTCAGTAAGTCTTTGCATTCTTCACAAATTTTGAATTTAGTTCTTGTACTTTTATTTCTAAAAAATTAGTTCATAATAGATTTTAGATTTCTAAATTCAAGTCTACCTATTAACATTATTAAATTTTTTTGTTAAATTTATTGATTTGACATTTTGAAATAAAAAAAATACTTCATTTGTTAGCCATATAACTAAAAAATAAATTTTAATAAACTCGAATTTAACAAAATAGTTTCAGTAGTGTTAATAGTTAGACCTGATTTTTAAAATTTTAAAAAATAAAAAGACTAATTTTTAAAAAAAATACAGACACTAAATTTTAAATTTACAAAAAAGTATAAGGAATTTCATAGATTTTAACCATACATATATATCTATAATCTACCTTCCAAGAAAGAAAGAGCCAAAAATATTGTGACGTAAGGGTGTCCGTCGTTGAAGCAAGTAGCTAAGTACGGGGGTCATGGGGCATGCCCTATAATGCCCCTACTTGCTATTGGTGTGACAAAAGTAACATTAAATTACTCTTCTTTTACTTTGTAATGCAATTTGAAATCGTCCATTGTCCAAACCAAGTCTATGTAAAGTAGCCTTGTCGTACCCGTTCCGGTTTCTCTCTCGCCGACCTCCCGTTGTGCTACTCTCCTTTTCTCTATTTCTATCCTGCATTGTCAAGTCAAGACCCTTACTGGTCAAACTCAGCTCTTCCTGAACGTTTGGATTTTCTCTAACCGTCCACTTCAGCTGGGCTTTCTTCTCCGAATTTTTCTGATTTACGGTATAGCTCACCACCTGTTCGACTCTTTGCTTGAATGGAAATTGCTTTGTTTGACAGATTGATGTGAATCTTTATTGCTGAAAACATAATATCTGCGTCTCTGTTTGATTTGTTTCCTTTTTGCTTACGAAATGATACTTGACTCTTAATTGGGCATTCATGATTATGGAGTCGGTCTAATGAATTAGAATATCTTTTAGGTCTTAAAAGTTATATAAGTAGTTAATTTAAATGATAATTAAACAACTTAATAGAAATATAGTAATTAATATAAATTATTTGTATAGTTAATGATAAATTTAATTTAAAATTTTAAATAAAGATGTTTTTCATAACAATAACACGTTTCACGAAAAAATAAGTAGAATGTAATAAACATTAATGGGATAGTAAAATCCGAAAACAAATTACATTAAATAATATAACATAAAACTTTAAGTTAATTTATATGTTAAATAAGGATATTTTTACAATTATAGTGAGGTAGAAGGGTTCTTTTTGTTAACTGGATCTTCAAAAAAATATATATATATTTTATAAGCCTGAATTGGATCGAAACCTATACCGGTTAAGATTTCTTTTTTTTTTTGCCATTAATTCTAATAATAAAAAAATTAAACCTTCGAAATTGTTAGTTGGTGGGTGTTTTCTTTTGAATAATATTAAGAATGCCAAAAAAAAAAAGAAAAAAGAGGAGAGGTTTTAGATTGACTCAAGGCAAATATTCAAATTTGATATTTTTACTTTTGAGGGTGAATGTGGAGAATCTGGACGTTTCAAAGGGGGTGGGGTCACTGTTTCCTTTCCTCGCTACTACTTGTTGCTTGATGACGAAAGGATGCGAGTAACGTGACGGATTGATGATAAACTAATAATAATTGAAGTGCTAAAACGACGGCGTTATAGCAAGAGTACATGTGGAGGTGGAGCCCCGCATAAACCCAACCACGTGTGAACTCCATTTCGGCAAAAGGGAGTGACGTGTACAGTGTTGGACCACCGAACCGCTCGCAGTTTGTCTGGGAAAAAGTACAACAACAGGGTTACAAAGCATCAAGATCCAACACTTCGCACGTGTTTCACGTGGACCCCGCACTCCTCTGTGGCAGATGCCCCCCCTAATTATTACTACTTTCTTTTCCACCCTCAATTCAATTTAGATTTTGGTCCTTCAATTTTATTCGTTATGAAATTTTACCCTACGCAAGCAAATTTATGTTGGTATAAAATGTTTTAAAATTTTTACATTAATATTTTAATCAGGTGTTTACTATTTTTACTAATTAATAATATTATAAAAATATATAATTAAAGTATACAGATTAAAGTTTAAATTTAAGCATAATAGATTTGACCTACAGAAATAAATTAAATTAAATTAAATGTAAGAAAACAAGAGGAAAATAAAAAATAAAAAACCCCCAACCCAAATGTCTTTGGGGTTTATAACTCGAGCCAACCACCCTGTTGCCTGTTTCGAAGCAGCCAACGAAAGAGACGTCAAAAATAACACCGTTAACCCCAACCACACTCATCCCAATGCCCCCCCATCATCCGTACCTAAAACGCCGTTGAGAAACGGCTTTCCATCGTTTGCCGTTAAAAAATGGTCTCGTCACGTTAATCCCCTGACTGTCTCAGTTAAATCCGGAACCAGAGTTTGTTAAATTGGCGTTACACACTCGATTTACAAAAAAAAAAAAGGGCTCCTTTGTTAGAAACCCAAAACAAAAAGAGAGAGAAAGTTAAAAAAAAAAAGGAAAAAAAGGGAAAGAAGAATTGGGAGCAAAGCCGAGTATCATAAGAGTCGCGCGTAGGATTTTAGGTTGATTCTCTCTGCTAACGGCGTTTCCTTTTTACAGAGCAGCGAAAAGCTATATTGAAAGCGAGGTGAACGACGGCGGATTTGGACGGTTAAAGCTGTTTTCCGTTACGGTAGTTGGATCTCGCGACGGTTACGATAGGGAGGGAGGAAAAATAGTGTGAGGGAGGTGTAGATTTTTTTATCAGGAATTCGAGCAGTTTCGTAATTATTTGGCTTTTATTGTGGTGCTTAAGAGTGTAAAATAAGGTTTATTAGAGCGTTTTTGGAGGATTTAGCTTCTCTCTTTGGAGGTTTTTTGTTCCAAATTTGTTGCTGTTGCTCGTTGTTGACTTGAAGAGTCGGAGAGAGTTCAATAATGGCGAATCGGGGAGGGGTGTTTTCACAGACAAATAATGTTTCCTCCGAAGGTAAACGAAATAAAAGAATTCAAATAGATTGAACGTTGATTCTATATTTTTCTTTAATTTTTTTATTTTTCTTTGATTTTTTGGAAAATTTTTGAAACCTTTTTTTTCTTCACTTTCTTTTTTGAGTTATAGGAAATGGAGGGGATGATCTGTACATGGAGTTATGGAAGTTATGTGCGGGACCCCTGGTTGAGGCTCCTCGAGCTAGAGAGAGAGTCTATTATTTTCCTCAAGGACATATGGAACAGGTAAAGCCTCTTTTCGTTTTTCGTTTTTTTTTTTCATTTTTGTGTCGAAAATATTCCTGTTTGGTTTTATTTGGAATTATGTCCTTTTATAGAAATGGTTAATTTTGGGTTATTGATTGGGATTTTGCTATTTTGGCGAGGGATTGTTTTAGTTGGAAGCGTCGACGAATCAGGAGTTGAATCAGAGGATTCCTTTGTTTAATCTTCCATCGAAGATACTTTGCAGTGTTGTTCACATTCAGTTTCTGGTAATTTTCTCTTTCTGGTTTTTGATTTGACTTTGCATAGGCCACAGCAATCTCTAGATGTGTTTTGAACTTCTGATTGCTTAAAAAACGGAGCGGAAAAAGGAAGTGGGTAATATATTTAGAGGTTACCATTTTTTCTATTGTTTTGATCTTGAAAAGATTGTAAAACCTTGAACTTTGAATAAATAGTTTCTCTTTTCTGAGAAGGATTCACTGGCTCAATAAATTGGGGTTTCAGTCAGATCGTAAGTCATGTGGACCTAGTGGACCATTATAGTATTCTATCAACATGATTGATTTGGGAGTAACTTTTTATGCACTTATTGTTACCATGTTTGTAGGCTGAACAAGAAACAGATGAAGTTTATGCACAAATAACTTTGATGCCGGAGCCAAATGTAAGAACCAATTTTATTTGTTTTTTATTTGAAAATCTTCCAGTATTAGAATGCAGGGGAGTTGGGTTTTCTTTTTCTTTTATTGTTTGATAGTAGTGATCTCTAATCATGTTTTTGGCATGGATAGCAACCTGAGCCAACAACTCCTGATGCATGTCTTCCGGAGCCTCCAAAACCTACTGTCCATTCTTTCTGCAAGGTTTTAACAGCCTCTGATACCAGCACTCATGGAGGTTTTTCTGTTCTTCGCAAACATGCCACTGAATGCCTTCCTCCACTGGTACAATTTCTAGATCTCTTTTTTCGCCTTTTTGTCTTCTTTCTAAATCTTCTTTGTATTGATTTCTCTATATGGATGTCTTTTAGGACATGAACCAGGCAACGCCAACCCAGGAATTGGTTGCCAAGGATCTTCATGGCTATGAGTGGCGCTTTAAGCATATTTTTAGAGGTAACAAAGGATCTGATAACTATCTTTCAACTTTAGTCGGTTAATACTAAGCTTTTATGTTTTTGCTGTCAATTCCATGTATGACTCACCTCCGCTACTGATGGGCAAATCACTTGCGTTATGTAAATTGTATATGGTTTGAATGAACAGGCCAGCCAAGGAGGCATTTGCTCACAACGGGATGGAGTACATTTGTTACTTCAAAGAGATTAGTAGCTGGTGATTCCTTTGTGTTCTTGAGGTAGATGCCTTTTCCATTTTCTGATATCCTTGATGCTTGTGTGGTGGTGCATTGATCTTGTTCGGCCTTTGATGGTTATGTTCTTTTTTTTTTGTTCTTTTTTTTTCATGTAGCTGATGAGCTATTTGTTTGATACTTGGTTTCGTAGAGGGGAAAATGGGGAGCTGCGCGTTGGAGTGAGGCGTGTTGCTCATCAACAGAGCAGCATGCCTACATCAGTGATTTCAAGTCAGAGCATGCATTTAGGAGTACTAGCAACTGCATCTCATGCCGTTTCAACACAAACCCTCTTTGTTGTCTACTATAAACCAAGGTATGATAATTACAGATTTTCCAAAATGAGATGAAAATGATATTTATTTACTTATAACCATCTTGTGTGAAATATCAGGACAAGTCAGTTCATTATTGGGTTGAACAAATATTTAGAGGCTCTGAGCAATAAGTTTACAGTTGGCATGAGGTTTAAGATGAGATTTGAAGGAGAGGATTCTCCTGAGAGAAGGTAGTGAAACTTAAGCACATGATTGCTTTGGATTGGTGATTGTTCAATGTCTTCTGTAATACTTACGAACATATTTTGATTGATAAGGTTTTCTGGCACAATCGTTGGGGTTGAAGACTTTTCTCCTTACTGGAAAGATTCAAAATGGCGTTCATTGAAGGTAAGTTGTTATGCTTTCTTAAACTTCATTTTGATTTATTTTGTCATTATAGCTATAATCAGTTATTGCCAATAGGTACAATGGGATGAACCTGCCTCTATACCAAGACCTGACAGGGTTTCACCATGGGAGATAGAACCCTTCGCTGCTCCTATTCCACCAACTCTGGGTCAACCTGTTGCTGCTAAGAACAAAAGGCCTAGACCAACTGCTGAAATTCCTGCTCTAGGTGAAGCATATTTTCTTTCTTTGAATCTCTCTTTTATTATACTTCTATTTGGTTTATCTGACAAATCCACTTTGTTTGAATAATATAGATTTATCTTCAACAGCATCAGCTCCTTGGAATTCTGGAGTTATGCATACCCATGATCTAATGCGGCGTAACATTACTGCCGAAGCAAACAGAAATGAAAATCATGTCATATGGCATATGCAGACTGAAATGAGCAGCAGTTGCACCTCTGTCTTGAAGACTCAGAACGAAGGGAGCTGGCTATCTTCTCCTTGCATGAGTGTTTCTAAGCATCGATTTCCTGATGCAAGAGATGATAGCAAATGTGCATCTGGTTGGCCTGTTCTTTCAGGATTGTCAAACCCACAAGTGAACAATGATTCAACCTTTGATCCAAAAGAAAAGGTAAAGAAATCTGAGACAGCTTCTAGCTGCCGATTGTTTGGCATTGAGTTGATAAACCACTCTGCTAGCTCAAGGCAATTGGAGAGGACACCTACCCAACTTTCTACTATGACTGCCAGTACAGCTGAAGGACATCATACCTTGTCACCTAATAATTCTTGCCAGAAGTCTGAAATTTCAAAAGATTCTAATGAGAAGCAGGAACAGTTACAATTACAAGCAAAAGAGATCCAGAGCAGGCAAAGTTGCCCTAGTTCTACAAGAAGTCGTACCAAGGTATTGAAAGTAAAATGTTCATTCAGGTGTTAATTCATTTCATTAAGGAAAAGTTTTACTTGCAGAATTTTCCATGAACTTACTTTTGGGTTTCTATATGTGACAGGTCCAGATGCAGGGGGTAGCTGTCGGTCGCGCTGTGGACCTGGCCATGTTGGAAGGGTACGATCAGCTTATAGATGAACTAGAGGAGATGTTTGATATTAAGGGAGAGCTTCGCCCTAGGAATAAGTGGGAGATTGTCTACACTGATGATGAAGGGGATATGATGCTTGTAGGCGATGACCCATGGCAGTAAGTACCCTGATACTTTTTTATTTTTCCCCCTTAAACTCTTCTAGAACTTGATTGACATTGATGTTCATGCGCAGGGAATTCTGTAGCATGGTAAGAAGAATATTTATCTGTTTAAGTCAGGATGTGAAAAAACTGAGTACAGGAAGCAAACTTCCCATGGCTTGTATTGAAGGTGGTGAAGGAACTGTGATAAGCTCAGAGTCAATTGAAAATTAATAGGAACACTGTTTGTTTTTCCTTATCGCAGTTTACAGCATCTGTTGTTTGTTTGTTGCTGATAGTTGTTCTTAGTTTCACTTTTGGGCTATAGAGGATGTTAAGGGACGCTAATCACTAAGCTTGTTTTCTAGAGTTGCCTACCATAGGAGACAAATAGACGTCATACGACCTTGGGATTGAAGAACCAAGAGTTAATGGAACTAGATGAGGTGTTAGAGGCTAGGACTAGGAGAATGTGAATACTTAACGATCTTTGTGGTGGGTTGGGGGTTTCGGTTCTAATCTTTGGTTTCGTGTGCTTGTAAATATAAAAATGTGCTCTGGCTTTGGCACTGGCACTGGCACTGGCACTGGCACTGTAATCCTCATCTGTAGTGAGTGAAAGTGTTCCAGCTTAGCTATTCTTCGCTGTTTTGGTAACGCTTTTTCTTTATCAAGCAATTCAAACTTTCCTCTGCATTTATAAATATTTCTGTTTCTGATCTTTATAAGGATGGCCTGGATAGAATAGCTAGCAAAAATATTATTACTTGGTAAATAAATCACTGCCAAGTTCAATTTTTCTGCCCTCATCATCTTTTATTTTTCTTTCTGTGAGTTTAGATTTTTGGATCCTGATTTGTCGAAGCCAAGGCTGGAATCCATTACCTGAACTCAGAGAAAACACTCAAGGTTGTTTTTTTTTTTACGAATTATATTTTAGCATTCTAATTTGATTTGAAATTTTTTCGAATTGAGTTGAGTGAGATGGAATTCAAATCGAATCAAATATATTTGTATTCGAGTTAGATTTTAAAAAATAAATTTGGGTTTTGTTCACATTAATTAAAATTTTTATTAAATTTTCATTACCTCATAATTTATTTATTAATTTTTTATATACACTATGTATTTTGAAATTAAAAAATATATTAAATATAAAAATGTCATTTTTTAATAAAAGTTATTTCAAAGATAAAATGTGAAATTGATATTAATATAAAATTTTAAAATTTTAATATGAATATTTAATGGCATAATTAATAATTCAATTTTAATATAAATATTCAATATGACTAAACAATTTAATATTATAAATAATATAAAATGTGAAATTTAATTTAATAATATAAATAGTATATATAAATAAAATTATTATTATTATTTATGTTTAGTGATTTTGGTGGGAAATGAATTTTGGGTAGATTGGGTGGTTGGGTGGTTGGGATGGAAGGGAGTAAAAGTTTTAGAGGGAAAGTGAGAAGGGGTAAAAGTTTTGAAGGAAAGTAAAAATGTTTGAGAGTTTGGGGTAAAAGTGTAAAATATTATAGTTTAATATTCGAATTATTCGAGTTATTCGAATTTGAAAATTCAACTTGATTCGAACTCAAAATTTGAAAAAAAAATTCGAGTTGATTCGAATAACTCGATTAACTCAATTAATTTCGATTCGTTTAGCTCGAAATTTAAATTTTTTTTGATTTTTTCGAGTCGAATCGAGTTTTTCTCACCCCTACTTTGACCAATCTTGAGAAAATAGAATGTTGAAGAAAAGAAAGAAAAATAGAGTATATAGATTTTATTTGAAAATTTTTTTGAGAAAATAGAGGAAAAAAATTTTATTATGTCGAATTCGAATGATTACAAGGAGTAGACTACTATACGAATTCTTCTTGTGCAGTCTGTGTCATACTGCAGGGCCCCCAGTGCAGTATCTTGCTTATCTTCGTTTTCGTAAATTCTCTTATCTTGCCACTTATATTTTATTTTAATAATAAGTTAGGTCACAATTCTAACAAAGAATAAATCTTTACTGGAATAAATATGAAAATGTTTAATTTTGATTTGGGTAGAACTAAATGTTAATGCCTTATGGAGAATCGACCAAAACTATAAAATATACTATAAAACATGCGTTGTGTTAAATTCAGAAAAAATTAATTATATTTGTAGTCTAAAGATGTTAGTTGATATTAAAATAATAATAATTAGGAGGAGATAAGTTTAAGTGTGATAAAATGTGTTTAGATGCATTATGTAGTAAAGTAGTTGTGGTTAAAACAGTAGGAGATAACCGATCAAGGTTGATGATATTGAGAGAATAAAACGGGTATGCAAGATACCAAAAAACAATAGGATGAGAAGACTGAAAACATGATGCTAAACATAAGCAATCATAAATTCAATGTAACGACATTGCAAGTGGCATTATTAGCATGTTTTCGTTGGTAGCATTTCTTGCCAAACTTTTCATTAGCACGTTCATTCATGTTTGGCAGTGCTGAATTTCAATTTTTTGCCTAGTAGAAAAAAAAAATCATCGTTTGCAATGAAGCAAGGATCATAAATCAAGTTGCTTGAAAGTTTGATTCATAAAGCTAGAAAAATTCTGATTTCAAACATGAATATTAATAAAGAAAAACAATTATCCAACTAAGTTCAGAAATTACACATATACAGTTGTTTCAAAAACTCAAAACTTTGTATTACTTTGAAAAACGAAGTAACAAAAATACATTATGAATCATGGACATTAACAGCAGCTAAACGAAACAATGGTCTCAAAGCAATTAAGCCCATCAAGCTCAGGCGCAAATCGAGGAGCCCTCTGTTTCTTCTTCTTCTCAACGTTTCCATCTTGCTTTTTCTTCATGGGTTCAGAACTCAGCTTATTGGTTCCCCATCTGCTATTAACAAAGCTGTCAGCAGCTCCTTTATTCATTGAATTAGAAGCAAAGGAAGGCCTGACTGATTGACCCAAGAATTCAGCACATAAAGCATCAAAGGAACTGAAGATTGAATTCATAATGATGGATTAAGAAAAAAACCTTTTTTTCCGTGTTTGTAGAAGATATTGTTTGGTTGAATGAATGTTGAGAAATGAAAGCTCAAAGGATATATATATATATGTAAAGGGAAGATATGGCATTTGGGGTTACCAAGTTGTTTTCATAATTTAATTTATTGTAGGATAAGGACATACAGGGATTTGCGTGAAACGTGAAAAAGCTTGTTGGATATTCGTTGCTTCATTCAAAAGCGTGTAAGTCGGCTCTAAGTGGGTGATTGGAATCAGAACCGTCCATTTGGGGGGGGGGGTTGGTTCAAATGTTGGTTTACTTGGAGAGGTGGTGGGTGACTATGTCTATTTTGACTAGATAATTCAACGCCCTCCATTCATTGGTAGTGGTAATTAAATATGTTGAATGAATGGTTTTGAATACATTAGAGCGAAGATGGGTATAAATAGGAGGGAACTTCATGAGCCGTGTGGGTTGGTCAATGTCTTTGCTCTTTGCTTTGTTTTCTCATGGTAAAAGTCATGTTAAACGTGTTCAATTTTTTACTTAGATGGTTAAAATTATGTATATAATGTAATAGTAAAATGTTAAAATAATATTACAATAATAAAATAAATTTAGTTAGGTAGAGTTTAAGCCTTAGAATGTTAAAATTAAAACTTAGTTCATATTTAAGATGAGTCTCATTTGTTTTTTTACTTGATATTTTGAAAAGTCTTGATAGATTGGATTTTACCAAGAGAAGGGGTCAATTGATTATTAATTTTTTTTGCAAAGGGGTGAAGTCGGATAAGAGGGCCAATCAAAATTTTGGGAACTTATGATTTTTCGTTGAAATTTTAGCAAATTTTAATTAGGGCTTCCAAAATTTTTTGGAAATTTTCGTTTCTCCTTTAAGGTTTTTACAAAATTTTAATTAGAATCCTCAATTTTTTTGAAATTTCTTATTATGCATTTTAATGTTTTTTGAAAATTTTAATTAACCTCACTTAAAATGTTTGAAAAAAGTTCTCATTAATCTCATAAAAATTTTAATTAGATCCCCCGTTTTTTTAAAAACATTTCTCATTGAACTCTTAAATGTTTTGAAAATTTTACTATGCCACCCAAAGTTAATCTCAAGAACTGCCACTGTATGGGATAGAAAAATTTAATATGATAATTTATAGTAGTTCAACATCAATTGTCTACTTCCACTACATTAGCCTCACTAGATAAGGATTTTCTTAATTCACTAATTCCTACCTTTCAATGACACTGTATAATATTTACAATTCATATCTTTTACTTAAGCTAAGATAGAAACATCTCTCACTATTTTTTCAATGGCTAAGATAAAACCACTCTAATTTTTGTGGCTCAACTAGAATCCCTATAAATTATAAATTGGTGAGATGATAAAAAAAAAAAACCTCTTTATGAGGGTGTTTACAGAGTGTAAACTCTCTCAAAGATAGAATGAAACTATATAAAAATTCAGCAATAAAATTCTCGTTAAAAATATGTACAAAAGAAAAAAAAATAAAGAAAAAATATCTTTAATGAATTTTCTCTTGATATTTTGCTTGGATATTGATCTCTTGCTTTTTGAAGTGGTCTCCAGATTATTTATATTAAATAATGTGTTTCTAGTTATTTATAATAATTTGAAGAAAAATATAGACATTGAAAGGTGAAAAAAAGTGTAAACATACAACTCTCCACAATGAGGTATCTATTCTTAAAGGAAGGTATCAATGTTTTTAGTTAAATTACTATATCTCAAGTAGTGCCTATTAGAGATATCGATATTTAGCCACTAAAATGTTTGAAAAATACTTAAAAAATATTTTAAAATCATTTCGGATTGAGTCAAAAACATTTAAAATATATCAAACACTTTGTTAAAAAGTTTTTACGTATTTTAAATTTTTGAGAACATATTAAAAAGTTTCTACAAAATAACTAGGATCAACTCATAAACATTTAGTATAAGTCAAACCATATTGAAATCATATTTTTGAAGATATGTAACACTTAGAAATATTTTCTAAGATATTACTTTTATTTACGAAACAGAAATGACTTAAGGAATAATATGAAAATATTTATGTTAAATGTTGTTATATCAAAAAATTTATAAATCAAAACTAAAAATTTTCTTGAACAAAATATTAAAAAAAATTTACATTTTGAAAAACTCCTAAATATTTTTACATTTTCAAAACATACTGCTGATTAATAAAATCATTCTTTGAAAATTGAAGTACCAAAATATTCCAAGCTTTTCAAAACAAACTGAATTCAACAAAAAAAAACACAATTAAACATAAATAAAATTCACAAAATCTAAGACTTTAAAACTTTCTGCAATACTTCAAGATTCACACAATTAAGCGTATATGCATAAAGTTTTATAATGTCATGTGTTTAAACAATATAGCAATAAACATTTATGCAGGATCTTTAAGTCATTTGCATATTAAAAACAAACATTTAAAACATTTGGAGTATAATGGGTGAAAAAAGAGCAAGGTAACGATACATTGAATAACAAAACCATTGTCTAATCATGCCCAAAAGTAATTTATTGTGCATTCTCATTTGTAATGATAACTTTATGCAATATAGTTCTTTCATTGCATCTATTTGCATGAAGGTTCCTTCAAAATCATGCATCAAGAAAACAGGCAACTTCACCTTTCGTGTTTGCTATGATTTTATTATTATTATCAAAAACATTCAAAATATAGAATCCAATTTATAGTTTATGAGTCAGGTGTTCATCTTTTAAAAAGAATTCAAAATATAGTGAGAAAAATAAATAGCAAAGTAATGATGCATTGAATAGCAAAATCATAGTCTAATAATCACAAAAGTAATTTAATGTGCATTCTCATTTGTAAAGATAACTATGCAAAGTACATACATTTCAATCTATTTGCATAAAGCTTCCATCAAAATCATGTATTAAGAAGATAGGGATAAAGATCAAGGAACTTCATGTGGTGTGGGTTGGGTCGATGTCACGTCGCGTGTTTGCTTTGATTTTGGTTAAATTTTCTATTAGTCCTTATACTTTAGGAAAGTTATGGATTTAATCCATGTACTTTAATTTGGTTATTTTTTGTCCTTGTACTTTTCAAATTTTAGAATTACAGTTCTCACCAAACGGTAATTGTTAAATTTTTATATTAAGTTATATTATTTCCAAAATCTGATATGGCAAATATATTATCATATGTGTAATATTATGTCAACTCGTTATTTCTACATATTACGCATTAAAAATTTAGTTAATGGATTAACGACTATCATTTGCTACAATTCAAAAAGTATAGATATTTAGAATGATTCAATTGAAGAGCATGAACTAAATTTACAACTGTACACATAATACATGACTAGTAATTGAATTTAACCAAATAAATTTGATTGCTACTATTTGGGACATGACTAAAAGTTTAAAATTCAAAAAATACAAGGGAAAAAAATGACCAAATTAAAATATAAAGACCGAATCTATAATTTTCACAAAATATAGGAAACAATAGTCGGATTAAACCTTTTTGTTTGGTATTGCTGTTGGCCAAGTTTTTAGGTTAAAAGTTGCTTTTCACTTAAACATGTTTAATAGTTAAAATGTTGGCAAAATGTTAAAAAATATGGTTTGATAAAGATATAGAGTCAAAACTAGTTACTAATGTTTGTCATTTTTTTTATTTTGATCTATTTTTTTTATCACTTTAGCCCTCAACCTTTTAAATTTAGTTAAATTATTTTCTTTAGGTGAAAAAATTAACTAAACCATGAAAATACAACACTAAATGTCAACTCGAGTGATAATCCACATGTAATTCATAAAAATTAATAAAAATGTAACACCCCCAAAATTGTGACTTGTAAAAGTTTATCATGTGATAAGTATTTGCTTCAGTGGTTAGAGCTTTGTTAATGTATTAGGGGTCTTTGGTTTGAACCTTTGCGTGAACAACAAGGGCAATATTTTTGCAAACTCCTGCTTAGGTTGTATTGGTAATGGAATTTGATTGGGATTTGAATTCTAGAAAGTTGGGATTGTAAGTTATTGAATGTGGTAGGTTTTAGGAGTAGTTGATTAGTAGGTAGTTTTTCTTTTGGTTTTAATTTTGTTTTAAATTTTTTTTGGGTTATCTAAAATTCTTTTTCCCTAAAAGTTTTATTGCGCTGTTGCCCTTGTGCTTTTCACGTTCTTGTTTCTTGATTGATTTTTTAATTCAATTTTCTTTTCTTCTGTTCATAACTTCTTGGTTAAATTTTGCCTATTGTTTCCCCTTCATTGGTATTTTGTTCTAAGTCCTATCGTGCCATCAATCTTTCAATTATCTTGCGTAAGTGTTCTTTATCAAACTTTTGTTAAAGAATGTAAATAGACGAGTTGTATTCTTTATGGTGTAGTGTTGATTTATGTGAATTTTCGATAGGTGGGGATCCCAAGGTTGGCATTTTTCCTGCCACTTAGTCTTCACATAGTTGTTGTTCGTTTAAGTGGTAAGGGTTTAATTATGTTTTTGGGATTTTAGTTAGTTTGTTTGAGATTAACTTTTGAATTAAGTTTCACGAATTGTTTCTAAAATTAATTGTCTGAATGGTTGATTTAGGTGTATGAATACTCAATTGATGATTTTGCATCGGAAAATACCCAGGTGTGTGACGAGAAACCCAAAAATCAGTGAACGACGAAAGCCAAAAAATAACATTGTCGATGCCACACGACCGTGTGCTAGGCCATGTACGACACACGACTGTGTGTAGGACTGTATGTGACACACGGTCTGGGCTATTTGGGCCATGTAGACCATATGGGCGTGTGTGGGTCATATGGGCCCAAAATTCTGAAAATTTTCTCTAGGGTAGTACACGTTATCCCGATCGATCGTGGGCTTTCCATAAGGTCATTATATGATTAAATATACTATAAAACATGAAATATGGTCATCTGTTAGTACTAATTCAGATATATGTTCGTATATCTAAAACGTCATATGATAAATAAGTTGCGTAATAGGTTGTGAGTAAATCGAGAAACACTAAGTATGTTCTGGATCTATTATGTTATGCGTATATATTGTATGTATGACTGATTTATGTTACATTCTGTATTTGCATCAGGGAAGGTTTTGCTATGTGGATGAAGTGCTTTTGTAAAATGCGATAATTTGCCTATTTATCTGACAGCGCAGCTGCAAATATTCTATAAAGTGTCATACCGACACAAAGTGGTTTGTAGGATTTGATAGGCATTTCATACCCCATATGGTGTGTTGGGATGGTCGGAGATACTGCGAAGCGGATGGGGGTAAGAAAATATGTCTATATTTGTACTGTTTTGTTATGACTTTGTTTCTGTTTAATCTGTCTTATATAAATTATTTGTTTAAGCTATTTGTTACACATCGAGTTTTGAAAACCCACTTTCCGTTTGTCTGAAATTTTTAAGTAATCCTCAGACTTAAGCGGGTTGCTGCGACGGAGCTCAGTTATAAAAGTTTTTCGTTCAATTTTATTATTATTATTATTAATTTAATTTGGGTTAAAGTTCTTTTTTTTATTTTGGACTGTTTGGAAATTTTGGTTATTTGGGTTTTGAACTTTATTTTCGTTTTTCATAAAATACTGCTGAAACATTTTATAGATAAAATTTATTTTTCTGCAAAAGTAACGGATTTCAAAAAATAGACCGTGTTTTCAAAAATCAACATTTTAAAAGTTTTCATTGCAAAATTGTAATTTTTTTTTGAAAATATATAAACAAACAAACGTTTCTAATAAAATAGTTAGAAAAGATATGTCTTCGAATAATTCGAGATTTTAAGAGTTTGCGATGAGTTTCAAGAGACATGAAAACCAAATTTTTAATCATTTAACGTAACAACTCTAGATTTGGCCATAACTATGATGGGTTTGTGGTGTTAAATTTAGTGGTATCAGAGTCAAGCTGCAAAACTCAGGCTGTGAAATTTTGGGTTCAAAATTACTTTTGAGAAAACCGTTTGTCCAAGTATAGTTTATTTCTTCATGAATTTGAAAAATAATTTTGTGAAATATCGAGCCCCCTATGCCGATCCTGTAAGTACTTCTGACTTAGAAACACTTTAGTTTAGAAAGCTCTGAAACGATTAAAACTGTATTAAGATAGTTAAAGATTGAAACATTTCTGAAATTTCTTCTAGTAACTATTTTGAAGGATAAAATATCTGTTAATAAATACTAGAACTGATACAAAAAGCTTTATAATGTAAATAATCTATAAATACGATGAGCACTTATGGATCACGTGGATGCGATACTCGTGGTCATGACAGGCACCGTCGAAGGGCTTGAGTTGAGTTATCCTCAATGGGTAGTATGCCCAATTTGGATACGAGTCAAACACTAACTGCACCTACTGCTGAGACCGGGTCTCAAAGTCATTCGGCTAGGGATGACGCATTGTCCTAGGCTATGCTAAGGGTTTTGGATAAGGTCGTTGGGCCCCATTCTGTGTCTAAGAGCTGTGTGTCGATAATTGAACGACTCTAGTCTAATAGTGCTGAATTGTTTCGGTGTGTCACGAGAGTCACCCCAACTATAGTTGAATATTGGTTGAATATTGGTTGAAGGCCACAGAGAGGATTATGAATGACATCGACTGCACTCTTGAGCAAAAATTAAAGGGTGCAGTATCTCTACTTTTCGATGAGGCATATCAGGCATGGTTAACAGTTGAAGATGGTACTTAACCAGATTAGATTAACCGGGATCAATTTAAAAGTATTTTCCAAAGTAAATATGTAAGGGCGAGTTATGTGAATGCTTGTAGACGCGAGTTTATAAGCCTTACCCAAGGAGATAGGACTATGGTTGAATATGAGGTTGAATTTCTGAGATTGAGTTGATATGCTCGTGGAATGGTATCAACTGAATATGAAAATTGTATTTTCTTCGAGGAAGGATTAAAAATGGATAATCTGAGTCTGATAGCTCCGTAGAGGGAGCGGGTATTTGCCATCTTGGTAGACAAGAAGAGAATTGCTGAGAAGGTTAAGCGTGTTGAGCGCGAAAATAGAGAGTGTGAGAGGGGTAGAAATAAGAGGGATTTAGAGCCCTCTAGTTCTGCTCAGAGGCCTAAGAAATGGGCCAGACCTAATGGGCCTTCAAGGGTTGAAGTTCCAATTACACCCATCGTGGCTCAGTCATGTTAGGATTGTGGTAGACGTCATTCAGACAAATGTTGGAGGAGGTTAGAAATGTGTCTATGATGTGGGTCGATGGAGCACCGTATCACAGATTGTTCATAACGTTATGATCAGATGCAAGCTCTAGCTTCTAGGTTTGTTCAACCTCAGCGAGTAGTTCAGTAGCTGCCTAGAAGTCGCAGTCCGGCCAGAAGTGGTAATGGTTTAGGAAGAGGTGAGAGAGCATCGAGCAGAGGTGCTAATTAGATTGAAGCAAGGCAACTACATTGGTATATGCTGCTAGACATCATAAGGATAGAGACATCGCAGATATTGCTCTCTATTTTGCATTAATATATATAGGATCAACACATTCCTATATAGCTAGTTATGTTTCTGTAAACTTGGGGATTTCTATTGAGAGCACTTTTGGAGATATTATTGTACTGTCTATTGGGTCAATCAATTCGGGTTAGTAGACTGTATAGGAATGTACCATTGGAAATACAAGGGGTTGTGTTTTCAGCTAATATGGTGGAACTACCATTTAGGGAATTCAATTTGATATTGGAAATGGACTGGCTCGTGGAGCATTGGGTCAGTTTGGATTGTACTACTAAAAGGGTAGTTCTGAGAGATGAGAATGATATGAAGGCAATTATGATAAGTGAGCATCGAGATTACTTCTCCAATGTGATCTCCGCACTTGTGGCTGAAAAGTTGGTTCGTGAGGGGTGTAAGGCATTTTTAGCTTACAAGTGTGATTCTGCTTCTATTCTTCTGTTGAAAACATTAAAACGGTTAAGGAATTTTCGAATGTCTTTCTTAAAGAGTTACCAAGTTTACTTTCGAAGAGGGAGGTTGAGTTCGGTATCGAGGTCCTACTAGGGATAGCTCCGGTGTCTATTACTCCCTACCGCATGGCACTGAAGGAACTTATAGAACTAAAGGCTCAGCTTTAAGAATTACTTGATCTAGGGTTTATCCGTCCTAGTATGTCTCCATAGGGGGCATTGGTTCTGTTTGTAAAAAAGAATGATGGTACTATGAGGATGTGTATCGACTACTGTTAGTTGAATAAGTTAATGGAAAATAATAATTACCCACTTCCCAGGATTGATGATTTATTTGACCAGTTCCGTGGGGTTTTTGTGTTTTCCAAAATAGATCTTCGTTTTGGGTACTATTAGCTTAAGGTTAAAGAGGTCGACATTCATAAGATTGCTTTTAGGACTCGTTATTGGCACTACAAGTTCCTAGTCATGCCCTTTGGTGATGAATGCTCCAACTGCATTCATGGATCTTATAAATCGAGTTTTCTGATAATTTTTGGATCAATTTGTCATGGTATTTATCGATGACATTTTGGTATACTCTAAGATTGAAGATGATCATGATGAGCATCTTAGAGTAGTTTTTCAGATACTCCATGAAAAATAGCTCTACGATAAGTTGAACAAATGTGAATTCTGGTGAAGGAGGTGACTTTTTTGGAGCATGTAGTTTCTGCGGAAAGGATCTGAGTTGATCCTAAGAAAATTAAAGTTGTGCTTGAGTGGAAACAACCTAGGAATGTTTCTGAGATATGTAGCTTTCTTGGGCTAGCGGGTTATTATCGGAGGTTTGTCAAGGGGTTCTTATTTATCACAGCTCCTTTGACTAATTTGTTGCGTAAGAACGCCCCATTTGTCTAGATTGATGAGCAACAATCAAGCTTCAAGAAGCTCAAATTCGTTTTGAATTAGGCTCCTATTCTGATACAGCCTAAATCTGAGAATGAATTCATAGTTTACAGTGATGCATCGCACGTTAATTTGGGTTGTGTTCTGATGCATGTCGGGAAGGTAGTGGTTTAGGCGTCCCGAAAGCTTAAGTCACATGAAGGCAAATACTCTACGCACGATCTTGAGTTGGCGCGATTGTTTTCGTCTTAAAAATTTGGATGCATTATCTATATGGTGAGAGGTGTATCATTTACATCGATCACAAGAGCCTCAAGTATCTCCTTACTCAAAAAGAGTTAAAGCTTAGGGAACGTAGATGGGTTGAGTTGCTTAAGGATTACAACTGTATTATTGAGTATCATCCCGATAAGGCCAATGTGATGGTCGATGCTCTTAGTCGTAGAGTAATGTTTAATTTAAGGGTGATGTTTGCTCGCCTAAGTCTATTTGATAATGAGAGTCTGTTAGCTGAGTTGCAAGTTAAGCCAACTTGGATTGATCAAATTCGGGTTAAAAGTTGAGGATGATTCTCTAGTTTTGCATATTCGTAAGGTTGAGGAAGAAAGTACTACTGATTTTGGATTGAACAGTGATAGGGTTTTATGTTTTCGAGGTCGAGTTTGTTTACCTAATGATTTTGATTTGAGGCAGTCTATTCTGTGAGAAGCACATAGTACCCCTTATGCTATGCTTCTCGACAGGAATAAGATATGTTGGAATCTCCGCAATTGTACTGGTAGCCTGGTTTGAAACAGGAGGTGACAGATATCGTCTCTTGTTTTCTGACATGCCAGCAAGTTAAGGTTGAGTACCAATTGCCTTCGAGTTTGCTTCAACATATTAAGATTCCCCTATGAAAATGGGAATGGGTAACTATGGACTTCGTTAGTAGGTTGCCCTTGACACGCACTAAGAAGGATTCTATATGGGTCATCGTGGATTGGTTGACCAAGTCTACTCACTTCATTCTAGTTAGGACAGATTACTCCCTTCAGAAGTTAGCCAAGTTATATGTTTTTGAGATCGTGAGACTTCATGAAGTTTATATCTCAATTATTTCTGATAGAGATTCTCGTTTTACCTCTCGATTTTGGAGGAAACCTCACGAGGTTCTGGGTTTAAGATTAGACTTCAGTACTGCATCCTATTCTCAGACAGATGGTCAATCTGAGAGGGTGATTTAGATACTAGAGGATATGCTTTGGAGTTGTGTGATCAATTTTTTGAAGTAGTTGGGAGGATTTTTTTCCGTTAGCCGAGTTTGTCTACAACAATAGTTTGTAGTCCACTATTCAAATGACACCTTACGAGGCTCTGTATAGTCGTAAGTGTTGTACTTCATTCTGTTGGACTGAGTTGGGAAAGCGACGGGTTTTGGGTCTTAAGTTGGTTTCTGAGATTAAAGATAAAGTTACACTGATTTGGGACCGTCTTAAGGCGGTTTCAAATAGACAGAAATCATATACAGATCTGAAAAGGAGGGACATCGAGTATTCTATCGGTGATTATGTGTTTCTTAAGGTATCTCAATGAAAGAAGGTTCTACAATTTGGACATAAGGGCAAGTTGAGTCCTAGGTTCATTGGGCCGTATCGAATTTTGAAACGTATGGGTCTGGTTTCCTATCAGTTAGAGTTACCTTCAGAGTTGAACCGCATTCATGATGTGTTTTATGTCTCCATGTTGAGGCGGTATCGGTCTGCCTCGTCTCATATTGTTTCTATTGAGGAGATTAAGGTTAAATCAAATTTGATGTTTGAGGAGGAGTCAGTTCATATTCTAGATCAAAATGTAAAGGTCTTGAAGAGAAAATCTATTCCATTAGTTAAGGTTCTATGGTGGAATCATGACACTGAGGAAGCCACATGGGAACCTAATGATTCGATACGACAACAGTATTCACATCTGTTTTAATTAGATAAATTTCAAGGTTAAAATTTCTTTTAGGGGGAGAGTTATAACACCCCAAAGTTGTGATTATTGAAATTTTGCCATGTGATAAGTACCTGCTTTAGTGGTTAAGGGCTTTGTTAATGTATTAGAGGTCTTTGGTTTGAACCACTACGTGAACAATAAAGACAATATTTTTTGCAAACTCCTGCTTAGGTTGTATTGGTAGTGGAATTTGATGGGGATTTGAATTCTGGAAAGTTGGGGTTGTAAGTTACCAAATGTGGGGGGTTTTAGGAGTAGTTGGTTGGTAGGTAGTTTTTTCTTTTGGTTTTAACTTTGTTTTAATTTTATTTTTGTTAGTTATCTAAATTTCTTTTTCCCTAAAAGTTTGACTATTGTGGCACCTTTGTGTTTTTCATGTTCTTGTTTCTTGGTTGATTTTTTTTATTCAATTTTCTTCTCTTCTGTTCATAACTTTATAGTTAATTTTTGCTATTGTTTTCCCTTCACTAATATTTCGTTCTAAGTCCTATCGTGCCATCAATCTTTTAATTATCTCGCGTAAGTGTTCTCCATTAAACTTTCGTTAAAGGATGTAAATGGAAAAGTTGTATTTTTTATGGCGTAGTGTTGATTTATGTGAATTTTCGATAGGTGAGAATCCCAAGGTTGGAGTTTCTCCTACCACTTAGTCTTCGCATAGTTATTGTTCATTCAAATGGTAAGGGTTTGATTGTGTTTTTGAGATTTTAGTTAGTTCATTTGAGATTGATTTTTGAATTACGTTTCGCGAATTGTTTTTGAAATTACTTGTCTTAATGGTTGATTTAGGTGTAGCAATACTCAATTGTTGATTTAGCTTCGAAAAACACCCAGGTGTATATCGAGAAACTCGAGAACTAGCAAACGACGAAAGCCAAAAAAGAGTACTATCGATGCCACACGGCCGTGTGCGGGACTATGTGTGACACACGGTCTAGGCTATTCGGGTCATGTGAACCACACGAGCGTATGTGGGCACAAAATTTTAAAAATTTTCCCTAGGGTCTTACACGTCATCCCGATAGACCGTGGGCTTTTCGTAAGGTTGGTATGTGATTAAATATACAATAATACATGAAATATAGTCATCTGTTAGTATTAATTCTAATATATGTTTGTATATCTGAAACGTCATATGATAAATAAGTTGCATAATAGGTTGTGAGTAAACTGAGAAACGCTATGTATGTTCTGTATCTATTATGTTATGCCTATATACTATAAGTATGACTTATTTCTATTACATTCTGTATTTGCATCTAGAGAGGGTTTTGCCATGTGTAAGAAGTGTTTCTGTAAAAGGCGATAATTTGCCTATTTATCTAGCAGTGCAGCTGCAAATATTCTGTAAAGTGTCATACCGACACTAAGTGGTGTGTAGGGTTTGATGCGCGTTTCATACCCCATATGATGTGTTGGGATAGTCGGAAATGGAGTGTAGCGGATGGAGGTAGGAAAATATGTCTGTATTTGTACTGTTTTGTTATGGCTCTATTTCTATTTAATCTGTTTTTATGTAAGTTATTTGTTTGAGTTTTTTGTTACACACTGAGTTTTGAAAACTCACTTTCCGCTTGTTTGATATTTTCAGGTAATCCTCAGACTTAGGTGGGTTGGTGCGACGAAGCTTGGTTATAAAAGTTTTTTGTTCAGTTTGTTTATTATTATTAATTTAATTTGGGTTTAAATGTTTTTTTTGGGTAAATTTTGGACTATTTGGACATTTTTTGGACTATCTAGACATTTTGGTTGTTTGGGTTTTGAGCTTTATTTTCGTTTTTTATAAAATACTGTTGAAACAATTTATCAACAAAATTCGTTTTTTTGAAAAAGTAACGAATTTCAAACAATAGACTATATTTTCATAAATCAACATTCTAAAAGTTTCCACGGCAAAATTGTAAATTTTTTTTTGAAAATATATAAACAAACAATGTTTCCAATAAAATAGTTAGAAAAGATATGCCTTTGAATAATCTGGGATTTTAAGAGCTTGCGATGAGTTTCAAGATACACGAAAACCAAATTTTCAAACATTTAACGTAACAACTTTAGATTTGGCCATTGTAACATCCCAAACCCGGCCTAGAAATTATGGCCGAATCTGGCGATGTCACATGAAAGTGTATTTAAAACCGTATTTACCCTAAAACATTCCAGTTATTATCTTTTACTTAGCTCAGAAAACGTGTATTGATTGGCTTGCTTGAAAACATTTCTTTATACGTGGAAGCTTAAAAAAACAAATAAAGTTATCGTGATACATTGCAGTTTCAAAATCTATAAACAGTAGTTTAAAATCCCGAATTTAAGTCAAACAGACTGAGTCCAGAAATTACATAAATACTCCCAATCATAGCAGTTAAAATAATAAAAGCATTAAAACCATAAAAACCATAAAAACCGGAGTATATGTAGCAGTGGTCACCGTCGAGCCCTTCGCTGCACCAATCCATCTACTGCTGGGGATTACCTGACAGATAAAATAATAAAGAGGTGAGTTTTCGTAAACTCAGTGTGTACACCCTCATAGGTAGCATTCATAAAAATAGATAATTCAAGCTTGAGCCCTTTTTAGAATCGGTATGGACCTTAGTCCACTCAGATGCAGAATCAGAACAACCGGGACTTAGCCCATACAGATATCGCATGCATAATAGATCAGATTATCAGAGAAACATGCCCACCAACCCTACACACCATCTCTGTCTAACCCTACACCATGTGGGGATAAGATCGACCCACCCAATGCTACACACCAAGTATGGGGATAAAATCAACCCATCCAACCTTACACTTTACATGGTACCGTGAAACGACACATAACAGGAATATGCAATTGAGCTGCCAGATAACAGGCTAAAAGCCTTTCAAATACTTCCTTCACTTCATCAATTATCCTACCCCAATGCACTGCATCATACAATCGTGGCATGCTCTTATGCAGATAAACATATCATACATATATTTCCAAAACAGAATAGATATACATGCTACATATTACATGTCAAACATACATCAGTATCATATCATCATATGGGGGTCTAATTAACACTTACCGATCCTACAACAGGTCATAGTCGACTTAGGCGACCCGTGCAACCTTACAGAACATTTCAAACAAATTGGGCTTACACGCCCGTGTGGGCCCACACATCCCCAATTGGCCCTGATCGTGTAACTCACACGGCCTGGCCCAGAATTCCACACACCCATGTGGTGCACCCATCTGGCTCACACGCCCGTGTTCGTCACGCCTGTGTGGCGCGCACACGGTCTGGCTCGTCGATCACATGGTCGTGTCTCGCCACACGACCTCTACACAGGTAATCTACACACCCGTGTGGAGTCGATAGTTTGCTTTTCAGCTTTCATCAAATCGCGATTTCTGTGCAATTGAGGTACACACCTGGTATCGATTCGAAGCTAACGTAATCCTGAACACTCCAGAACCTATTATTGAACAATATGTCACCCTTTTAATCACTTAATCCGAGTTACTAAGAAATAGGAAAATCCTGAAAGTTAATGACAACGTTACCTTAAATGAAAAATGACGATTTCTCACTTTTTAGAACATCGATTAGTGATCCACAGAACCCTGATTTTCTCCTAAACAGAAAACAGTCTTTTAATAACCCAACATTTATCAAAACGAAACAGAACGCATCTTCATACTTACCAAAAGCGCGTCTCCAAAGACGAAAGCAAAACTATCGAAAAGAGAGAAAATGGATAAGAAATAGTGTAATAAAATTTCGGTAGCACAAGGGGGGATTTTCGAGAAAAAAACAAAGAGAAAGGTGGAGAGGGGAGTTGTAGAGAATTTCGACGGAAGAGGATTTTTGGAAAGAATCAGAAACTAACCAAATAACCCTGAAATCTACTATTACTCTTCTACTCAGCAGTTTACTAAAACTCAAACTCCTAGCCGAAATTTGCAGCAAAATACTCCTCCTTTTTCCCATGCAGAGAATCGAACCCCAGACCCCATCATACCAACACACCACTTAGCCACCAGATCAGCAGCTAATTCTGTCATATTCTTACAAATAAATTCTTATAAGCTCATTATCCAAAAGCCAGGCTTTATTCATATAAAAACCAAAATTTAGCCCAAGCCTAGACTTGAACTTGGGACCTCCCCAACACACCCCAAAGCACTTAATCACATTAGGAGGCATATATTTATGTCAAAAATAGGGCAGAAATACAACAAATATTTCAAAAGCTGAAATTACAAAATTTTGGGTGTTACAACTCTACCCCCTAAAAGAAAATTCGTCCATGAATTTTTACACGATTTGAAAATGTGAGAATACTACTGTCACATCGAATCCTCTGGCTCCTAAGTAGCCTCCTCAATGCTATGATTCTGCCACAACACCTTCACCAAGGGAATAGACTTCCTACGTAAGACCTTCACGTCGCGGTCTAAAATCTGAACAGGCTCCTCCTCGAATGTTAGATTTGGTTTAACCTCAATCTTCTCCACAGACATAATGTGCGTGGGATTAGAGCGGTAACGTCTCAACATTGAGACATAGAACACATCATGTATGTGATCTAACTCCGGAGGTAGCTCCAACTGATATGCAACTGGCCTAACTCACTTAAGAATCCGGTACGGCCCAATAAACCGATGACTTAGCTTGCCCTTGCGACCGAACCTCAGTACCTTCTTCTATGGCGAGTCTTTAAGGAAAACCAAGTCCTCCACAAAATACTCGATGTCCTTCTTCTTCAAATCAGCATCGGACTTCTATCTGTCAGAATCCACTTTCAGTCGATCTCGAATCAAACGGACTCTATCCTTAGTCTCTGATACCAACTCCAGACCCAGAATACGTCGCTCACCTAACTCAGTCCAGCATAAGGGAGTGCGACACTTACGACCATATAGTGCCTCGTACGGTGCCATCTGTATACTAGATTGATAGCTGTTATTGTAAGCGAACTCTGCTAATGGCAAGTACTCCTCCCAACTACCTCGGAAATCTATAATGCAACCCCTCAACATGTCCTCCAGTATCTAGATCACCCTCTCCGATTGACCATCTGTCTGAGGATAGAAAGCAGTACTGAAGTCTAATCTCAAACCTAAAGCCTCGTGAAGCTTCTGTCAGAACCGAGACGTAAACCGAGGATCTCTATCAGAAATGATCAAAATAGGAACCCCATGAAGTCTCACTATCTCTGAGATGTAAAGCTTAGCCAACTTCTGTAGGGAGAAGTCTGTCCTGACTGGAATGAAATCTGCAGTCTTGGTCAGTCGATCCACAATGACCTAAACGAAATTTTCTTAGTGGGTGTTAGAGGTAACCTATTAACGAAGTCCACCGTTACTCGCTTCCATTTCTACATCGGTATCTTAACTGGCTGCAGCAAGCCTGAAGACAATTGATGCTCAGCCTTAACCTGCTGACAAGTCAAACAACGAGCAACAAAGTCGGTCACCTCACGTTTCAACCCTAGCCACCAATACAACTCTTGCAAGTGTCGGTACATTTTGTTTCCACTGGGGTGCATAGCATAAGGGTTACTATACGCCTCTCTCAAAATCGACTGTCTTAAGTCCTCATCATTCGACACACAGATCCCTCCTCTGAAACACAATACCCGATAATAATTAATCCCAAAATCTGAAGTGATCCCACTCTCCACTTGACGGAACCTCAACTCAAGAGACTTATCTCCCTTCTATTTATCCCTGATCTTAACAATCCATGTTGGTTTTACTTGTAGCTCAGCCAAGAAACTCCCGTAATCAAATAAATTGAGTCGAGCGAACATCACTTTCAAGTCGGTCATAGCCCTACTACTTAACGCATCGGCCACCATATTGGCCTTACCAGGATGATACTCGATATAGCAGTCATAATCCTTAAGTAGTTCAACCCATCGATGCTGCCTAAGGTTTAACTCTTTCTGAGTGAGGAGATACTTGAGGCTCTTGTGGTCAGTGTAGATAGTACACTTCTCACCATACAGATAGTGCCTCCAGATCTTAAGAGCAAATGCTACTACTGCCAACTCCAAATCGTGCATTGGATAATTAACCTTGTGAGTCTTGAGCTGCCGAGATGCATAAGCAACAACTTTACCGTCTTGAATCAGAAAATAACCTAAACCCACATATGACACATCACTGAAAACCACGAAATCTTTACCAGATTCAGGCTAAATCAGAACAGGAGTCTGAGTTAACACCATCTTGAGCTTATCAAAGCTCTCCTGCTGTGCATCAGTCCAAACGAAAGTAACTCCCTTACACAAAAGCTTAGTCAATAAAGCTGCGATCAAGGAAAGCCCCTCTACGAACCATCTATAATATCCTGCCAGCCCCAGAAAACTACGAACCTCAGACATATTCTTCCGCTATTTCCAATCCAACACAGCATCAACCTTACGAGGGTCCACTCTAATCCCCTCTGCAGAAACTACCTGTCCTAGAAATGTCACTTCTCAAAGCTAGAATTCACACTTACTGAACTTCGCATATAGCTACTTCTCACGAAGAATCTGCAGTACCACTCACAGATACATATCATGCTCATCCTCAGTCTTAGAATATACCAAGATGTCATCGATGAACACTACCACAAACCGATTTAAGTAGGGCTGGAACACTCGATTCGTCAAGCCCATGAATGCCGCTGGTGCATTAGTCAACCCAAAAGGCATAACTAGGAACTCATAATGTCTATAATAAGTCCTAAATGCCGTCTTATGCACATCGGCCTCCTTTACACTCAACTGATGGTAACTTGACCGCTGATCGATCTTAGAGAACACTGAAGCCCCTCTGAACTGATTGAATAAGTCGTCTATCCTCGAAAGTGGATACTTATTCTTGATCGTTAATTTATTCAACTGACAGTAGTTGATACACATCCTCATTGTACTGTCCTTTTTATTTACGAATAGAACAAGTGCTCCCCATAAAGACACACTGGGCTGAATAAATTTACGATCCAACAACTCTTGTATTTGAGCCTTAAGTTCAGTCAGCTCATTCAGTGCCATACAATAAGGGGCGATAGACACCGGAGCTGTACCAGGAATCAACTCGATACCAAATTCTATCTCCCAGCTCGGAAGCAATCCCAGTAGTTTCTCTGAAAATATATCTGGAAAGTCCCTCACAGTTCTGATATCCTTAACCGAAGAGTCCACAGAATCAGAAACACTGATGTATGCCAGATATGTCTCATATCCTTTCCTCACTAACTTTTCTACTGCCAACGAAGAAATCACATTAGTTAGATAATCTCGTCGCTTTCCAATTAAAACTACTTCGTTATCCTCCTTGGTCCTCAGAACCACCCTTTTCGTCGTACAGTCTAGACTCACTCGATGTTTAACTAACCAGTCCATGCCTAGAATTATGTCGAACTCCCCAAACGGAAGCTCCATCAGATCAACCAGAAATAACTTCCCTTGGACTTCTAACGGAATGTCCTTAATCAAATTACTAACTCTAATAGAATGCCCCAACAGACTCATTACAGTTATCTCACTCGAAGTGCTCTTAGACGGTAACCCCAAGGTCTCAGACACGGTACTAGCTACATAAGAGTGTGTAGAACCTATGTCTATCAATGCAAAGTAAGGTACATTAAAAATTAAAAATGTACCCGTGATGACGTCCGGTGCATCTTCATCCTTACGGCGACGAGCAGCATAAACCAAAGTAGGCTGTCTCGCCTCTCGACCCAGCACCTCTGCTCGGTGCTCTCTATCCTTGACCCATGCCATTATCACCTCTGGCCTGTCCACGACCCCTAGGTGGCTGCTGAACCACTTTCGACAACTGTGCAGTCTTATTAATCGGAGCTTGCATCTGATTAGCTCTCAACGGACAGTCTTTAACTCGATGCTCAATAGACCTACATCTAAGACAAGCCCCAGTAGTCCTCCAACACTCGCTCGGATGACACCTATTACAGAGCTGGCAGATCTCCACCCTCATCGGTGCAAGAGTAAGCCCAACTCTCACGGGCCCATCTGACCTGACCTTTTTCTTAGGCCTCATCCCCGTATTTGAAGGCTCAACATCTCTGTTAACCTTCCCTCTGTCTTGGTTTTGACACTCGGCGCGCTTAACCTCCTTAGCAATCTTAGCTTTCTCCACCAGTGCAGAGAAATACCGCTCCCTTTGAGGAGCCATCAGAACTCGAAGACTGTCTCGAAGATCGTCCTCAAACTAGACACAACGCTTATACTCAGTTGCCACTATGCCTCGTGCATAACGGCTCAATCTCAGAAACTCAACCTCATACTCAGCCACTGAACGATCTCCTTGAGTGAGATTCAAGAACTCACGTCATCTTGCATCAGTATAACCGGATCCCACATATTTACTCTGGAAAGTCGTCTTAAACAGATCCCATGTCAGTCTATCGGGCTGAGTGCCCTCCTTAACCGTCAACCACCACTGATACGCTTCATCGCGAAGCAGAGATACAACCCCCTTAAGTTTTTGCTCAGCAGTGAAATCCAAATCATCCATAATGCGTTCCATGGCCTCCATTCAGTACTCAGCCACGTTAGAAGCAACTCTAGCGATGCCCTTAAATACCTCATCCCCATTGGACTGAAGTCATTCCGTAATCGACCCACGGCCCCCAAAACCAGTGTTGGGCCCAGCAACCCTCTCCAAAATCCGTAACATGGCTTGGGACAGTGCGTCGTCCCCAGCCACACTATCATGAGACCTAGTCTCAGACTTAGTCTCAGTAATAGGAGATACCAGCGTCTCGCTAGTATCAAGATTCGAAATCGTATCAAATGTGAAGGATTTAGTTCAAGCCCCTCTACTGCCTCTACCATGACCTCTAGTACCCCATCCACGAGTACCATGTGCGCTCATCGTATTTTCAGATTAATCTGATATTAACAGTTTTATGCAAATCAGTTTACAGTTTCGATAATTATTAATAAATATTTTATGCAAAACAGTATCAGAATATCAGAGTCAGTTATCGCGAGAAGCAGTCTCACTACAATTTTAGTCCATACTACCTAAAGTGTTTCAGTAAAGTACTACCTACAGTAGTCTCATAACACATATACAGTATTTTCAAATAGATACAGACAGAATTTCAGTATAAGCATGTTTTCAGTCAATACATATTAGAGTTTCAAAGAACTTACAAGATTAGTACTGAAGGCTCGGTGTACCATATGTTTGTTATCAAAAATATTTCAAATCGCTTTACAAATCATTTCTTAAAACCAAAATTTGAAACCCAAATCCACAGCCGAGTTTCGCAACCTGACTCTGATACCACTAAATGTAACACCCCAAACTTGGCCTAGACATTATGGCTGAATCTAACGATGTCACATGAGAGTGTATTTAAAATCGCATTTACCTTAAACCATTCCAGTTATTATCTTTTACTTAGCTCAGAAAACGTGTATTGATTGGTTTGCTTGAAAACATTTCTTTATACGTAGAAGCTTAAAAAAACAAATAAAGTTACCGTGATCGTTGCAGTTTCAAACTCCATAAACAGTAGTTCAAAATCCTGAATTTAAACCAAATAGTCTGAGTCTAGAAATTACATAAATACTCCCAACCATAGCAGTTAAAATAATAAAAGCATTAAAACCATAAAAACCAGAGTATATGTTGCAGTGGTCACCGTCGAGCCCTCCGCTGCACCAATCCATCTACTGCTGGGGATTACCTGACAAATAAAACAATAAAGGGGTGAGTTTTCATAAACTCAGTGTGTACACCCTCACAGCTAGCATGTATACAAATAAATAATAGAGTACAGATAATTCAGGCCTGAGCCCTTTTTCAGAATCAGTGTGGACCTTAGCCCACTCAGATACAAAATCAGAACAACCGGGCCTTAGCCCATATAGATATCGTATGCATAATAGATTAGATTATCAGAGAAACATGCCCACAAACCCTACACACCATCTCTGTCCAACCCAACACACCATGTGGAGATAAGATCAACCTACCCAGCCATACACACCAAGTGTGGGGATAAAATTAACCCATCCAACCCTACACACCACATGGTACCGTGAAACGGCACATAACAGGAATATGCAGCTAACTACCAGATAACAGGCTAAAAGCCTTTCAGATACTTCTTTCACTTCATCAATCATCCCACTCCAATGCAATGCATCATATAATCGTAGCAAGCTATTATGTAGATAAACAGATCATACATATATTTCCAGAACATAATAGATATATATGCTAGATATTATATGTCAAACATACATCAGTATCATATCATCATATGGGGGTCTAATTAATACTTACCGACCTTACAACAGTCACAGTCGACTTAGGCGACCCGTGCAACCTTACAGAACATTTCAAACAAATTGGGCTTACACCCCCGTGTGGCCCATACAGCCTAAATTGGCGCTGACCGTGTAACTCACGCGGCCTGGCCCAAAATTTCGCACACCCGTATGGTGCACCCTTGTGGTCCACACGCTCGTGTCCGTCACGCCCGTATGGCGCCCGTACGGTCTGGCTCGTCGATCACATGGCCGTGTCTCGCCACACGGCCTCCACACGGGCAGTCCACAGGCCCGTGTGACGTCAACAATTTACTTTTCGACTTTCATCGAATCGCGATTTTTATGCAATTGAGGTATACACCTCGTACCGATTCGAAGCTAACGCAATCCCGAGCACTGCAGAACCTATTATTGAACAGTATTTCACCCTTTTAGTCACTTAATCTGAGTTACTAAGAAACAGGCAAATCCCGAAAGTTAATGACAACGATACCTTAAACGAAAAACAGTGATTCCTCGCTGTTTAGAACATCGATTAGTGATCCACAGAACCTTGATTGTCTCATAAATAGAAAACAATCTCTTAATAACCTAACATTTATCAAAACGAAATAGAACACATCTGCACACTTATCAAAAGTGCGTCTCCAAAGACAAAAGCAAAACTATCGAAAAGAGAGAAAATGGATAGGAAATAGTGTAATGAAATTTCGGCAGCATAAGAGGGGGATTTTCGGAGAAAAGAAAACAAAGAGAAAGGTGGAGAGGAAAGTTACAGAGAATTTCGACAGGAGAGGATTTTTGGAAAGAATAAAAAACTAACCAGATAACCCTAAAATCTACTACTACTCCCTTATTCAACAGTTTACTAAAACTCAAACTCCTAGCCGAAATTTGCAGCAAAATACTCCTCCTTTTTCCCATGCAGAGAATCGAACCCTAGACCCCATCATACCAACACACCACTTAGCCACCAGACCAGTAAGCCCGTTCTGTTATATTTTTACAAATAAATTCTTATAAGCTCATTAACCAAAAGCCAGACTTTATTCATATAAAAACCAAATTTTAGCCCAAGCCTAGACTTGAACTTGGGACCTCTCCAACACACCCCAAAGCACTTATTAACATAACCAGGCATATATTTATGTCAAAGCAGAAATACAACTAATATTCCAAAAGTCGAAATTACGAAATTTGGGGCGTTACAGTAACGTCTAGGCCAAGTTTAAGGTGTGATAAAAAATATTAGTGAAGTGAACAAATTTTTAAAAAACTCATAAATTTTCTATAAAAAATTATCTATTGTAACAATGAAGTATACACAGACTACCATGTGGGCTGTCATGACAGTATCATTAAAAATTTAAAAGTTCAATCAAATTTTCTATTCAAAGCAAAGTAATTTGACTAAAATTTGAAGGTTAAAGACCACGGTGATAAAATAAGAGGGTCGAAGTTACAAAATTAGTAAATGTTAAGAGCTAAATTTATTATTATATTATTGATAAATCAAATAAAAAAAATTTTAAAACTGTGATTTTGATTTTTTTTATAGAAATTAACTTTTGGATGAAATGATAGTTTGTCTTCGTATTTTAAATTTTTATTTTTTAAAATATATATATTATTTAGATGCTCATGAATATTTTAAAATATTAATATTATCAACTAAATATATATATTATTTGGATGAAATGTTAATTTAAGTTATCTTTAATTTAATATTTAATAATTCTATAAATTTTTAAAATTTTAAATATAAATAACTTAACATACTTTTTAATACATAAAAATATTTTAAAATTTTTTTATCAACTAAATATTCTTTCATAGAAAAGTATTATAAGTAGCTAATGACCAAGTCTCGTACAAAGATATAATCAATACAAGACAAACTATACAAAAATATAAGTAATACAAGAAAAACCATACAAGACAAATATCCAATACGCTTGAAACCCAATTCTGGGAGAAAGAGCGAATTTAACTTGAATTCGACTACCATTGCCAAAAAGAGAAAGCATGGTGGAAACCCTCACCAATATGTTGGTGTTCAACCATTTGGGCAAAGAAGCCACCATAATGAATAGAACCCTCCATTGCCATGGTCTTGCCTTTGCTAACCTGAAAGAGCAAATGCGAAAGCTCAAGCAAATTAGGTAGTCTCAGGATCCCCCAAAAAATTCTATATGGGTAGAGGCGAATCTAGGGGGCTGGCAAGGGCCCGAGTCCCCTTAAAATGAAAAAATGTTATTTAGGTTCTTTAATTTTTTTTAAAATTTTAAATTAATAAAGATAAAATTACACTTTGACCCCCCTAAAATTATAAAAATTTGATTTAATCTTTTAAAAATTATAAAAATATGGACTACAAAAAAATAAAAGTTCATTTGCCTTCTAAAAAATTGTTCTGGCTTCGCCCTTGCATATGGGAACCAAATCCTTCAATCGACACCATTGTCGTAACTCGATAACATGAAGACAACGCATTATTAGTCCACTTAGTTTTCTCTAAAAATTGTAGCAATTCTTATCTACTGCTTTCTCTTAAAGTGGCGGTGATTTTAATTTTAATTTTTTGTAGTCATATTTTGACGTATATATAGGATTGGCTGAGGTAAGGGTATTGCCAGATCTATTGAGAATCATTATCAAGGGCTTCATCATAATAAAACACTATGGTTATGTTCACAAGATTGGTCTCCTAGATAAGGAGGAGGGATGGCCATTTGAGACTTGGCTTTTAGTACATCACTAATACGATGGATCTATTAGGCTCTCGGTAGCGATTTATTGGTTGACCAAAGTTTATTGTTTGGTTGATCTAATGATGTCAAGGTTAATATGCATTTCTCAACGGTTGATCAAGGTGATGCATCTTTAGTTTATTTATGAACCTTTAAATGTTGTAGTTACTATCTGTTCATCTCTCTTCTATTGTTGTTTTCTTTTTTTTTTGTAGATAGTGGCATTTATGTAACAATTTGTAATGTTTTATTTGTTTACTGTACTAATGTCCATGTCTATGTAAAATTTTGTTGAATTTTGTCTTCGGTTGCAACTAGACGAAGCCACTACAGTTGTAAAAATGGAGATGGACACAATCAATTTGTTTATGCAGTTTGAAAGCTTTCAATGTCTGTGGCCCAAAAAGTAATCCACTATATAATCAAACAAGTATAAACTGTGATTTAAGTTTAACTCACTCTCCAAATTACAACCTCAAACTTATACTTCAACCTAAACCATTTATTCTTTAAAACTTTCGCCTTAGATGTAAATTGATTAACACAATAGTTCCTTATTTAACAAATAAAATGCTCTACTACATTTAACCTAAACGTGTGATCCAGTATATAAACATAAAAAGCTTGATAAAATACAATCAGTACCAATTTTTAATTCCACTAAAATCATCTTCAATAAATTGTACATTTAGCAGGGATCTTCTTTTCATCATATTTTTTTTTAAAGATAAAATCTTTTATTTAAAGGAATTTGGATACTAATGAGAAATTGAAGTCAATCAGTGCTTACCTTGATTCTTTTTATATATGCCTTTATTTTAGTATATCTGTATATGAAGTTTACTGATAAGGGGATTCTTCAAATTTGTTTAATGAGGTTGGAAAACATACAGTATGATCTGTGTCACAAACGTGAAATTTAAAGCTCAGAAACTGTTATCGTCAAGGATGTAAATAAACAAGGAAAAAGAAAACAGTAGGTGGAGACGAACAATAATATAATAATACATGTATTTATATTTTTTAGAGTATATTATATTTATATTTATTTTAAACCGAAATGATTTATTTATATCGGTATAAAAATTTAACTAGTTTAACACTCATTCTTATATTTTCGTACGATTAATATTTTAATGATCTAACCATCATATTTTATATTTCATTTTTATAGATTAAGCATCCTAAATTTTATGTAAATTAAAAATTTCTAACTATTTATTTTATGTAAAAAAATATTTCAATCGTTCAATAAATATCAATATATAGTATTTTAGATTGATATAATAGAGATATCAGATTGATTTGATTTTTTTCTTGAACAATCTCATTATAGGTTCTGATCATATCTGCTCTTTTTGACACAATGTCTAGAACTGCCCATCTCCCCTCCTCAACTCATAAATAAGAGGATATTGCGCTTTAATGCAGTAGATCAATTCGAAAAATTATATGTATAAAAAATACAATTATATAGATAAATTTAATGATTAAATTATTAAAATATTAATCTTACAAAAACATAAAAAAAAAAATTACTTCAATTTTACATTGGATGACTCCCTTTATTAAAATAAGCAATTTATTATTATGATTACACTCACTTGCTGCTCATATAATACACAAGCACCTATGAAGCAAAATCAAAATTCTGCCAAAAATTTAGAAAGGTAAACTACATTTAAGTTAGATTAAATTATCAGTAAATTTACATTCTAGTCACTCAACTTTAAAAAGTTATAAAATAGTTATTCAATTATTTGAAAATTTTCATTTAAGTTACTAAACTATTTGAAAGTTATTATTTAAGTCATTGGTTGTCAAGGTATTTTAGAAGTCTGGCTAGCAAACTCCAAGCGATGATTTGACAATCAGTATAGTGAGTCAATACCCATCGATAAGTAGAAGAGTATAGCTTAGATCTAAGTCAATATGATGGTCAGTGTCGGAGTCGAAGAAGATAGCTGATTGGATGTATACTCATAGATTCGTGATGTTCAAAACTAATTTATGGAAAAAATGAACTATAAAAAAGAAAGGAAATGAGAACTTTTGATTGGTGCAAGCAGTGCGAACAAAGAAGGCCATATGATAACGATTTTAATAGCCAGGTAATTTAAATGAAAACTTTTGAATAGTTCAGTGGTTATTTTGTAACTTTTAAAATTGATTGACCAAAATATAAACTTACTAATAGTTTAGTGACTTTGGGTGTAGTCTACCCAATTTAAAAAAAATTTAATGAGCCTAGGCTGAATTCAAATGTCGGCATCAAAGCATAGCAAAATGGACTCAGCCCAAGCAATAGTAACACGACTTAGAAAACCTAGGCTTCATAAAATCCAAGCCCTTTTCTGATTACTTGTCCAGTCCATTTCAAAGACCCAAGATCACTATAAAAATTTCATTTTCTCAATTAAAATCATTTGTAAAATTTTCAATTTAATTGGCGTTAAAGCTGTTAATTGTGAAAATCTAATGTTGTATACTTCTAGTGATTACAGATTCAAGTAAATTATAAATACTTATGCATTAATAACACTGTAATATCTTTCAATACCTAGTTAATATTACACCGTTTAAGATGCTTTTCCTTGAGGAATATTTTTTAAACCTCGATGGTAAATTCTAATATAAGGGTGAAAGTATATATTAAGTTCCGCTATTATAGGAAATGGATTAAATCTGTCTATAAATGGATTGATTTATTTCATGTCTTATAAAAATAATCAAATAAGATTAAATTGTAATTGAGTTAATGTTTATTATTTTAAAAAGGCTTAAATCATAAAATAGTATCTAAACTATACTCTTTTTTCTCAAGTTGATACCTAAACTTTTTTTGTCATAAGTTATTTAAATTATACCACGTAATTTAAAGTGGTACTTAAATTGTATTCTGTTAACTGAATTATCCTGGCCATTAAAAAAAATCTCTTAACCAATTAATATGTGATACCTTACACTTTTAAATTACAATTAAAATAAAAGAATACAAATAAATTAAATTATAAAAATCAAAGTTAAATAAATGAAAACATTTCAAAATTTTTACACTCTCCGCATGAATCTTTCTTCTCTTTTAATGCACTTTTTTTAACTGTTAGATAATTTCTCTTTGCACTCCTTTTATCATACTTTTTAAATTAAACTTTTTTCTAGTATTTAGATTTCTACTTTATATGATTTTTGCATTATAAAAATTCACCCATTGATTATTTTATATAAAGTATATAGAAAAGAATAAAAAAAAATCATTTTTAAAAAAAATAATACATAAGTTTCGAATTTAGGTGAGAAAGAACTTGAAATCGAAGTTAAAAAATGAAAAAAAATATCAACGTTAGAATCTAGGTTTTGTCGTTGAAAACTGGGTTTGGATGAGTTTTTCAATGGATTCTTGAATTTTTCGTCACTAGGGTTCTTGGGTGAAGGACAAATAGATGAATATGTTTATAAGTTTATCTTTAAAAAAAGTTTAAGGAAATAATATTTAATATTTTTTTGGGTTTGTTTTAATAAAAAATTGTCACGTTAAAATGTTTGCCTAAGAGTTTTTTTAATGGTTGCGGTAATTTGGGTAACAAAGTATAGTTTAGGTACCACTTAATACTAAAAAAAGTTTAAGTGCCAACTTGAAGAAAATGATATAGTTTAGGTATCATTTTATGGTTTAAGCCTTTAAAAAATAACATGAAAATTATTTTTTATTTGCAGTTAAATTCCAAACAACAAGTTTTATTTACAAAACCGTAAAAACTTTCAAAATATTAACTTTGTTGAATAGGAAATAACATTTTTAAATAGTAAATGTTAATTCTATTAAAATTTAATCTTATTTAATTCTTTTCAATAATAAAAAAAATTAAATTAATTCATTTAATAATAGAGGAATTGCTATCTTTACAATAAAGGGTCATTCCAAGTACTTTCACTGTTTTTCCTTCCTCTATTTTTCTGTTTCCAAAAGCATCATTATTTCAATAATAAAATCACAATTATGTTTTTTACCTCTTTACTTCTTCTCTAATTACTTTGACTAACATGTTTTATTTTTTATTTTTTAAACTTATAGAATTTTATAAATATATTTTATATATTTTATAAATATTTTCATTTAAAAAAATTGAATTAATTTTATTTTATAGGCATATGAAACATTTTACAAAACTTTAGCATGCAATTTTATAAAAAAAATATTTGATAGATGTATCATTTCAGAAAACAAATGAAAGTAGGGCTATATTTATAAATTAAACTTTAATGATATTTTATAAGTCATGAAAAAAATATCTGAATTATTAGGGTATTTTTAACAACAAAAGTGAGAATTCATAAAATAATATTTTTAAATCAAATTTTCATTATAGTTCTAATTATATTTGCTCTTTGTGATATAAAGTTTCGAATTTCTCATAGCCCTTCCTCAACCCATAGAAAAAAAGACAACACACTTCAACACACTAAAATTCACTCCTCCTGCATTAGTAACAATGCCCATGCCAATCGAGCTAAGACTCAATTAACCTAAACTAATACTTTAGATTTAATAATTCAATATTTTTGTCAACCTATTTTAATACTGATGTTATTATAACTATTTTTATATTGATGTACTAAATAAAATTTTCCTTGTATTACTACATTAACCAACCAAACAATATTTAATAATTCAGTATCGATGTACTAGTTTCTTAAAGTTTAATATTTTGGATAGAATTTAGATTTAGACTTTAAGATTACATTAATTAGATTTTAAATTTTAAAATTTAACCTAAATTTTAGGAGTTTAGATTTGAATTTCTAATTTTGATCATTTTAGTTTTCTTTCTTAAGTTAATTGTAAATATTTTTGGTTTTTTTTCCTTTGACTATAGACAGTAGATATTATTTTATTTTTAGATTAGTCATTTGGAGTAAATTTTTTTTAGGCACGAAACTCTAATTATCTAATTTTGTAAGACTGACTCCAGATAGGTATTGTAAGGGTGCTATAACCTTCCCTACTGTAACATTCTTTGCACGACATGATAGTTGTGTCCTATCTATAAGATGCTACATTCATTGTCGGAGCAACTACAATTAATTTTACAGTAAAATATTCACATGCATATGTAATTTGATGCCAATGACATTCATTTATGGTTAAACAATCAAACCGACTCTTAATCGAGCTTACGAAATCTCTTCTGTTGAACCGAGCATGAAATATGACCAAATTGTAAAGTTTCTAAAAATACAGAGTTGACGTTGTGATGTCATCTACCTCACATCATGATGTCGCCAAATAGTTTGTTACATCACGACATCAAACCACTTGACATCACGATATCACATACTGTTAGTCGGCGTTGTGGCAAGGAGAAATGGTTGTCAGGACGAGGACTCTGTTCTTGGTAAAAATGAACCATTTACTACCTATTTCAAGCTTTCCAACCAAATCATACAAGATATGCACCAAAAATTTACTTAACTTCATTCAAAACCTGTAAGAAACATACCAAACAAACTCAATATTCAATCCAACCTTTAAACTAAACATTCAATATATATTTCTCAACTAAATTCAAACAATTCAAATGACATTACAATATACTAACCAAAACATCTAAGCACTTATCCTTACCTAGTAGTCTTTACCACAAAGAAACATACCAATTCATTTCAATTTCATGCACATAAGTGTACACTTTACACATCTAGAGCCATAAGCATTAAACATAACCATCACTTATCAAGATTGGGCCATGTATTCACCAAGTCATTCAATACCAACTTTACCTATGCCAATTCACTTTAAAACATGTCATTTCATATGCCATACATATTTCAAACTTAAAAATCCAAGTATACTGTTCAACTAGGTATCACAAATGCCAAATCATGCATTTCTAAACCATATACCAAAACCAACATCTAATTCAAATAAATCAAGTTCAACAACACATTCAACTTATAAAGATTTATATACATTAAGGAGAACATCAAGACAACTTATATACATGCCACAATTCCTTGACTCAAAATGCTTAAAAAGCTATCAATTCAGTGATAGGATAGTGTGAGCTTCGAATGATCCAGTTTAACGTGTTTCGTAAGATAACAATCTACAAGGAAAAAGGAAAACAAACTGGGTAAGCATATATGATACTTAGTAAGTTCATAGGCATTAAACAAAGACTTACCTTATCTTTGAATGAAGCACAATAAGCCATCAAGGTTGGCCCAATTGGCTGGACATGGCAAACCACATATCAATAAGGTGAGTTTTAACTTGTAAATAAAACTTATAATACCACAATCGCATATAATTTCAATTCATGTCATTTTGATTAACTAGATAAAAACATATTCAATCATGGAATGAAACAATTGCATTTTCAAGTTCAAATTCAACATTTCACAAGTGAATATCAAGATCAGTATGACTCATACCAATTTTTCATTTCATATAAATTGTTTCTGTAAAGACCCGGTTTAGACCTTAGCCGGAACAGTGGTTTTGGGACTACAAATTCGAGTCAGAAAAAAATATTTAAATATTATTTTCTGTGTTTACAATATGTGGTTAAACTTGTGTGAAAGTTTCGTATGAAAATTTAATCGTTTGTGTGCTCAATTTGATAAAAGGGCTTAATCGCAAAAAATGTAAAATTTATGTTCTATTTGCTAAAGTACCAAATTATTATGTCTTTATATATATGGAGTCCTTATGATGCAATTATACCATTGAATTAATGCATAGAAATATTTGGTCATGAGATAGTGGAATTTTAATGAAAATAATAAGGTTAAATATGTACATGACTTATTAATGTTTGTTTAATTAAAACAAAAGTATGAAAATTGGCCCTTATCATTCATATTAGTCGAAAATCACAAGAAAAGAAAAGAAATAAGAGCTTTAGGGTTTGGCCATGCTAAAGCTAAATTGAAGGTTCATTTTTGCTCTGTTTTTGATGATTTTTACGTTTTTGTGATCGTTGCTTAGTAATCTATCAAGCCCATGTCTCAATTTCTGATTTTGTTGATGATTTTAAGTTGAGCCATTGATGAAATTGTGAGCTTTGTGTTGTTAAATGATGAAAAATGAAAGATATGTGTTAGATAAATATGTTTTGTCTTTGAATTTTTGATGAATTTGAGTATTTTGGGCTAAATTGTGAAAATGAGAAATTAAGGGACTAAAATGTGAAATAAATGAAATATGCGGGCTTATATGAACTCTATGAAAATTCTACTAAGCATGTGTATAAGGAATTTTTGTGTATTATGTGATTTTATGAATTAGGGACTAAAGAGTTAAAATGTGAAAATGTGAGAGCTAATTTGTAAAATGCCTAAATATGTGCATATGGATTGAATTGAATGATTTTTTGAATAAAATGGTTAATTTTGAATACATATAGATCAAGAAAAGAGGAATTCGGATTTAGATCGAGGGAAATCAAAGGTTATCGAGTAAACAATCCGTATTGTCAATTTCGAGTATGAGGTAAGTTCGTACGTGATAAATGATGTTACAGTTATGTTTTAATGCTTTGATAATGCATAAATTGTATATATATTTGACTATGGTTTGAGCACGATGATAAATAGATTATGTTCGACACTAAGTATGCGATTTGAAATAGCTTCGGCTATAAATAGCACTAAGTGTGTGAATTGGAATAGCTTCAGCTATATGAGACACTAAGTGTGTGATACCGAGATAACTTCGGTTTATTGAGATGGCACTAAGTGTGTGAGATTGTTACAGTTTTGGCTAATCATGCACTAAGTGTGTGAATTCTTAAAGTATGGAAAGATTTCTAAACAAATTAATGTATTTGAACGAGAGGTGAGAACGAAATGAATAAATACGGGAAAGATCAGTTATGTACGATACCTATGTGGTAGATGATACTATGTGTATGAAGCTTGATAAACTTGTATAAACATGTTAAGTGTGATGGAATAGAATTGAAAGATAATTTGTGAACTACTAAGTGATTAGTAGATGATGTTTCGTATTATATAAACTCTTGATTATATTCGGTACGAACTTACTAAGCTTTTAAGCTTACTGTGCAAAATGCTTTCTACTTTACAGTGTTATAAAGCTAGCTCGGATCTGGGGATTGTCAGCAACTCATTCACACTATCAGACATCTATTTTGGTACCATTTTGAGAGTTATATATATATGGTATATGGCATCTATAGGTTAGAGTTATTTTGGTATGTTTTGAGATGTGAATATCTAGCCATGTGATATGGCTTGGTTTTGGTTGTGTATAAGAATGAAGTATGGATTGTAAACTATGTGAAATAATTATGTCAATATGAGGTGTTCATGTATGGTCAATAGTAATGGTCAATTTGGTAAGACTTTGGTATGTGCTTATTTGAGGTAATGGTATAATGATGCTATGAGAATGAATGAAGTGTATTAAGATTATGGAACATATGTCTTGGTATGATTATAGATTATGATTTGGCATGATTTGGTATAGATGTCAAGCATCAAATTTATTAATGATGGTATGGCATGAATGGTGTATGTTTTAGTTGTGAATTGGTTGAGAATTTGGTATAAAATGGTTTGTTTTGGTGCTTGTAGGGAAGACTCAAAATGGGTGGAAAATTTGGCTTTGCAAATAGCCTATTTTTGTCCACACGGGCAGAGACACAGATGTGTGTTTCAGCCGTGTGTGACACACGGTTATGTTGCATGGCGGTGTGTCCTCTGGGGTACCCTACGAATTAAATTCAGTATACCCTACAGTTTTGACACAGTCTAGACACAAAGTTGTGTCTATCGGTCGTGTGTAGCACACGGGCTGGCACATGGGTGTGTGGTCGGTCGTGTGACCCAAGTCAGTAGCCTCCTTAATTTTCACACGGCTTGGCATACGGGCATGTCATGTGGCCATGTGGACAAGTTAGTGTGTGTACGCTATTTTTCTACGGCCTAAACAAATGGGTGTGTCAATACCGTGTGAGACATACGGCCTGTTCACACGAGCGTGTGACCTTTATAATTTAGAAAAATGTTTAAATTTTGGAAAAATTTGTATGTGCTTAGTTTAGTCCCGACCCCTTTTTAAAGCATGTTTAAGGTTTCGATGACCTAGGGAAGGGACTTTATATGAATGTTTGATTATGATATGATGATGTATGACTTTTTGATTGTGAAATGAATTTGAAATGTTCTAATGTTCCGGTAATGTCTCTTAACCCTAGTCCAGTGATGGATACGGGTTAGGGGTGTTACATTTTATTGGTATCAGAGCCACAATTTAGTTGATTTTAGGACAACGTAGCGTGTGGGAGTCTAGATATACATGGCATATATATAAACTGCGATAGTGTGATGATTCCAGATATTTAAAATGTGTTTTCATATAACAAATAGATCCCAAATGAGCAATAGCTGATGATGTTGAAAGCAATGCACCCGCACCCGCTCAAGGGGCAGCGCCGACCGATTCTAGGCCTATTTCTAGTAGTCAGGAGGAGAGGCTAAGTAAGCCTTCTTCCAAATGATGAGCGAGTGGTTTACGGAATTCATTCGAATGAATCCAGTTGCTCAACAACCTCCACCTTCACCTGTTCCTCAACAAGTCCCAGTTGTGCCACAAGTAATAGATCCGATTTGATTGAGTAAGCCACCTGTTGACAAGATTCGTAAACATGAAGCTGAAGAGTTTCAGGCTACAGTTGATGATGATGCCAAGAGAGTTGAGTTTTGGCTCGAGAACACTATCAGAGTATTCGATGAATTATCCTTACTCCAGATGAATGTATCAAATGAGTAGTATCTTTGCTTAGAGATAATACATATCACTGGTGGAAAAAGTTGACATCGGTGGTTCCTAGAGAATGGGTTACTTAGGAATTCTTCCAGATCGAGTTCTAGAAAAAGTATATAAGTCAGAGATTCCTCAATCAAAAACATAAAGAGTTTCTAGAATTGAAACAAGGCCGGATGATTGTTACTGAATGTGAAAGAGAATTTGTACACTTGAGCAAGTATGCTCGGGAATACGTGTCTACTGAAGAGATCATATGTAAAAGATTTGTTGATGGATTGAATGAAGATATAAAGTTGTTAGTCAGGATACTTGAATTGGAAGAATTTGTAGTACTAGTTGAGAGGGCTTGTAAAGCCAAAGATCTCAGCAAAGAAAAGAGAAAAGCTGATTCAGAGGCTAGAGATTCGAGGAAGTGATCGATGAATAAATCTTATCATTTTTTGACGAAGAAATTAAGAGATTACTTTAATCGATCGACAGCTTCAATGGGCTATCAGAGTAAAGATCACGGGAAGCGATACACTAATCCTAAAGTTCAAACCACATCGGTATCGAACGTTGGTAACATAAAAGATGTTAAGCCTAAGTGTCAACAATGTGGAAGATGACATTTTGGTGATTGTTGGGGAAAAAGTAATAACAGAGCTTGTTACATTTGTGGTTCACGAGATCACTTTATAAAAGATTGCCCGAAGTTAGCTGAAAAAGATAATGCTCAGAATATGAGTCCAATCAACACTGTAGTTAGAGGTAGACCACCTAGAAACACGGGAAGAGTGAGTGGTGGTAGAGGTGTGACACGAGACACTACTGTGAGATCTGATGCTAGAGCACCTGCACGAGCCTATGTTGTTCGCGCACGTGAAGAAGCGTCATATCCAGATGTTATTATCGGTACTTTTACTCTCTATGATACTAAAGTTATTGCATTGATAGATCCAGGATCTATTCATTCGTATATATTAAATTTAATATCCAGTAAGACTTTGCCTGTAGAGTATACTAAATTTGTAAGTAGAGTATCGAACCCTTTAGGCAAGTGTGTGTTGGTTGATAAAGTGTGCAAGAATTGTCCATTGATGGTTCGGGGTAATTGTTTGCCAGCCGATTTGATGTTGCTACCATTTGAAGAGTTTGACATAATCCCAGGTTTGACTATCGATGCATGATGCTGTTGTCAATTACAAACGAAAGATGATTGATTTGAGATGTTAGAGTAATGAGATTATTTGAATTGAATCAGATGTTTTGAACGGATTGCCAGCGGTGATTTCAATGATGTTGGCTCAGAAATATGTGAGAAAGGCTTGTAAAGTTTACTTAACTTATGTGCTTGAAACGAAGGTGATTGAAAAGAAGATTGGATCAGTGTCAGTTGTGTGTGACTACCCAGATGTGTTTCCTGAAGAGTTGCAGGCTTTACCACCGATCCGAGAGGTTGAATTTGGTATTGAGTTAGTGCCTGGAACAACTCTAATATCGATAGCTCCGTATAGAATGGCTCTGACTGAGTTAAAAGAATTAAAGTCTCAGTTGCAAGAGTTGATCGATAGAGGATTCGCAAGACCGAGTTTCTCACCTTGGGGTGCACCTGTTCTGTTTGTGAAAAAGAAAGACGGCACGATGAGAATGTGTTTTGATTATCGTCAATTGAACAAAGTGACTATCAAGAACAAATATCCTCTGCCCCGAATTGACGATTTGTTTGATCAGCTGAAAGGAGCTACCGTGTTTTCAAAGATAGATCTGAGATTAGGTTACTATCAGTTGCGAGTAAAAGATTCAGACATTCTGAAAACTACTTTCAGAACGAGGTACGGATATTATGAGTTTCTAGTTGTGCCTTTCGGGTTAACGAATGCACCTGCTGTTTTTATGGATTTGATGAATAGAATTTTCAGACTGTATTTAGATCGATTTGTTGTCGTATTCATTGATGACATTTTGATTTATTCACGTGATGAAACTGAGCATGTCGAACATTTGAGAATAGTGCTACAGACTTTGCGAGATAAGCAGTTATATGCAAAGTTTAGGAAATGTGAATTTTGGTTACGAGAAGTCGGTTTTCTAGGACATGTAGTGTCGACATCAGGTATTCGAGTTGATCCGACCAAGATTTCAACCATTTTGGATTGGAAGCCTCCGAGAAATGTCTCTAAGCCCATAGTTTTCTAGGACTTGCTGGTTATTACCGTTGGTTCGTAAAAGGCTTTTCTATGATTGCGACACCGTTGACAAAATTGCTTCAGAAAGATATGAAATTTGAATGGTCTGAAAAGTGTCAGAAAAATTTTGATCAGTTGAAAACTCTTGTGACAGCCCAAAATTAACCCTAGTCGGGAAGTGGTTTCGGGACCGCTAAACCGAGTCACCGAAAGGTTTGAATGTGATGTTTATTGTCTAGAATATGTAATCATGAATGTGTGAAAATTTCAAGCTTCGATTTAGTCGATTGCATGTGAATTTAGTCAATAGGACTTATATGAGAAAATTTTAAAATGTGATAGGTCAATGCATGAGGACCTATTAGTGCATGTGGAAGAAAAAGGGGACTTGCATGTCAAATTCCCCCTCCCTAATATGTAGTGGCCGGCCATGCTATGGGTGGAAACATGTCACCAACATGTTGTGTTAGTGATGTATGGTAAGGAAAATAAAATAATAAGCATGATAATTAAATAATGAAAGGAAGGGTGATGGAAAAAAAATAACATGGTCTCACCCCCTTGTTGCCGTGAATTGAAGAAAGAAAAAAAAAAGTGTTCATTCTTGAACATCCTTGGCCGAATAGAGGAAAGAAAGGAAGGGGAAAAAGCTTGAGAAAATCGGCTATGGTGGTTTGCTAGACTAAGGTATGTTTGATATTATTCTTTGAGATTCATGTATATTTTAAGTTGTAAGTGAAAATCTACCTAGCCATGGTTCAAATTTTGTTAATTGATGGAGATGATATTCGGCCATGAATGTTACATTCTTGGTTGGTATTTTGATGTCTTTGGTGATGAGGTATGAAGATGGTTGATTTTGAGTGTTTAATAAAAAGGATGCATGAATTATTGTTAAATAATGGTCGAATGTAGCATGATTAAAGATGTGAATAAATTGAAGTTAAGGAGGTTGTCAATGAAAAATATGAGTTGGATGAGGCTTAAAGAATAAAAATCTAGGTGACTAGAGGTCAAGGACATTCGGTCATAGGTTTGTATGCTAGCAAAATCGGCCAAGTGATTATGTGGTGGAAATTAAGTGTTAAATGGAATGAAAATGATATTATATGGGGGTATGCATATTCGGCCATATGAGTAAATATATATAGATGATGTTAAATTTGATTATGTATAATGGGCATTAAGATGTGGAACTTAAGAAATTAGAAGTAAATGAACTTGATAGTATTTAAGAGATAGAGGTGATAGATTAATGTTGCACATTCGGCTATGGTTAGGCATGTTGATGATCTTATCTTGATTTAGATAATTAGGCATAAAAGGGTGGCAAAGGGGATGAAATTGTCGAATGATTAGTTGGGTAACAAAAGAAGCATTCGGCCATCCCTTGAGAGCTTGTGTGATGTTGGGTTTAAAATTAGCAAAGGTAACTTACCTAATGCATGTGCATGGGTGATTAGATTTTGATGATATGGTAGTTGCATGAGGTTATTAGCCGAATATACTAACATACATATACATGTGAAATTGGATTGTAAATATTTGGCAAGGTGGTTAAACTAGTTAAATTATTGATTAAGCTCAAGGAGTTAAAGGAGGTGAATCGAGCAAAGGCAAAGAAAAGGTCATCGAGTAGCCGAGTTGGAACCGTCTTACCCAACACGAGGTAAGTCGTTAAGCATGTAGTTGGCATTATTTCAAATGGTCATAATGTTTATGTATTGATGCTGAATGGAATGAATAAATATACATATATATATATGCATGTACGTATGTGATGATGAAATTGTTGAATGAAAAGAAAAGAGGTAAGATGTACTGAGTTGTTGATCTCGGCACTAAACGTGCGGGTATAACCATTTATGACCATGAGATTGGCGCTAAGTGCGCGGGATTGAATTGTACAGCACTAAGTGTGCGACTTGACTATGTTGCACTAAGTGTGCGAAACGAATATGATGCACTAAGTGTGCGAATTGACCATGCGGCACTAAGTGTGCGAGTTTGACTATGTAGCACTAAGTGTGCGATTTGATTACGTAGCACTAAGTGTGCGAGTTGATTATATAGCACTGAGTGTGCGGACTCAATATACATTCGTGAATCATTATGGACACTATGTGTGAGACACTATTGAGTCGATCGCGGACAGCGGATCGGGTAAGTGTCTTGAGTACATGGCTAATAGGTGCTATGCTTATACTTGGTGTTGAGCTCGGTAAGTTTGAACCTATGTGACAAATATACTTGAAGTCACGTACATAAAATTTATCGTAGGATGGGTGAAAGGCCGTTTAGTCGTTTGATTGTAACGAAAATAAATTGATTTATGAAAATGCCTCAATGTCCTATTGATGAGTATATGGAATGTGAATGCATGAATTGATATGAAACTGAATCGATAGGTTGGAGGAACTATGGTATGGTTCGGTATGGATGGAGTAAATTGTCTCGTTCCATTTTGTTTCCTCTTGTGATAATGTTATTGATGGATGGTAGTGCATTGCTTATGACTTACTGAGTTATAAACTCACTCGGTGTTTCCTTGTCACCCATTATAGGTTGCTTGGACTCATCTATTTTTGCGGGGTCAGGCCGTCATCGAAGTCATCACACCGGATACCAAGTTTTGGTACTTTCTTCTTAGTTGGCTTAGAAGAACATTTTGGCATGTATAAGCTATTACGTTGTGTTTGAACTTTGGCATGTAAACTTTAAGCCATGCGAAAATGGCACGAATGTTCGATTGAGTTGGATCAAGGGTAGGCATGAAATGGACCTAGTTACTTTCGTAACAGATGCTGGCAGCAGCAGTGTCATGAGATTGAAAAATCACTAAAAATAGTAGGAGTGGAATTAATTGATGAATAAATTATGTAATCGAAGCTCGATGAGTCTGTTTTCATGAGGAAGTAACGAAAAGATCATATGGGCAGTATATTAAGAGATAATCAGATTTTTGTGGGACAGGGCCAGAACGGTTTCTGGATTCCCTGCTCCGACTTTGGAAATTCATTATAAATTAACCAGAGATAATTAGGGGTCGTACCATATATGTACAGATTCCTCTCTGAGTCTAGTTTTCATAGAAACAAACGGCATCAGTATTGAAGCCCCGTGCAGGGAGATATCCAAGTCGTAATGGGAAAAGGTCAGTGTAGTCGACCGCTGCAATATGGGAGACTTTGACTAATAAACTGTACTAATTGGCCCAACCAAAAATTCTAGAAAAAAATACATAGATGGGCACATGAGTCTAGTTTCTGGAAAAAATCACGAAATTGATTTTCGAGTTACGAAACTCAAGATATGATTTTTAAAACGACTAGTACACAGATTGGGCGGTGTCTGGAAAATAAATTTTATAAGGGGTTAAAGTCAGTTAACACCTCGTGTTCGACTCCGGTGTCGGTTTCGGGTTCGGGGTGTTACATTTGATTGGTATCAGAGCTATGGTTTAGTCGGTTCTAGGACTACCATAGCGCGTATGAGTCTAGCTATACATGCCGAATGTTAATGTTTAAATGTGTGATGACTTCCGACGGTTGAAATGTTTTTGTTTTGATTAGTAAATGGACCCCGGTGAAGAAAGAACCCTAGCGGATGACGTTGAGAGCGTAGCGGCTGCTCCTGCACAAGGGACGCCGCCTGTTGAACCTCAGTCATCTGCGAATAATCAAGGTGAGGGGGCTAAACAAGCCTTCTTTACCATGATGAATGAGTGGGTCGCGCAATATGCCCGAACCAACCCGGCTGTCCAACAATTCCCAAATTTGAATAATCCACCCCAAGAGCCTGTAATGCCATCAGTCGCTGATCCTGTGAGGCTGAGTAAGCCACCTGTAGACTTGATTAGGAAGCGTGGGGCCGAGGAGTTCAAGGCCATAGTAACTGATGATGCCGAAAGGGCCGAGTTCTGGCTTGATAACACCATTCGGGTGTTCGATGAATTGTCATGCACACCTGACGAATGTCTAAAATGTGCTGTATCTCTGTTGCGAGACTCAGCCTACTATTGGTGGAGGACCTTGATTTCCATAGTCCCGAACGAGCGAGTAACTTGGGACTTCTTTCAAACGGAATTCCGAAAGAAATTTATTAGCCAACGGTTCATTGATCAGAAGCGTAAGGAGTTCCTGGAACTCAAGCAAGGCCGTATGACTGTATCTGAATACGAACATGAATTCGTAAGACTCAGTAGGTATGCCCGGGAGTGTGTAGCTGATGAGGTTGCTATGTGCAAAAGATTCGAGGAAGGATTGAATGAAGATTTAAAGCTACTAATGGGTATTTTGGAAATAAAAGAATTCGTAACACTAGTCGAACGAGCCTGCAAGGCGGAAGAACTTGGAAAGGAGAAGAGGAAGGCTGAATTTGAAGCTAGAGATTATCGTAAAAGATCGATGGGTAAAGCTCCGTTTTCAGCTGTAAAGAAGTTCAGGGAGGACATTAATAAGTCGAGGGCGACTGCGGGAATTTCCATCAGGGCAAGACCATCGATGGGCTCCCGAGCTACTTCGGTAGCTAGTGTGGGCAATAATCGTCACGAGAAACCTGAATGTCCCCAATGTGGAAGACGACACCTAGGTGAATGTTGGGGCAAGTCTACTAGCTGGGCCTGTTACGGATGCGGTTCGAAGGACCACTTCATTAGAGATTGCACGGAGCTGGATGAGAAGAATAAGATTCAAGGTGCAAGACCTAGTGGAGTGACATCTAGAGGTAGACCACCGAGAATTTTAGGAGGCAGGGGTGGTAGTCAGAGGGGGGCCTCTGATACGGCTGATTGAGCCGAGAACCGTACTCCTGCTAGAGCATATGCCATTCGTGCACGAGAGGAGGCATCCTCCCCCGACGTCATCACTGGTACCTTCACTCTCTTTGATACTAATGTGATTGCATTGATTGACCCTGGTTCTACTCATTCATATGTATGCGAAACCTTAGCAACCAGTAAGACTCTACCTGTTGAGTCTACTGAGCTCGTAATTCGAGTATCAAACCCGTTGGGTCAATGCGTACTTGTTGATAAAGTGTGTAAGAGATGCCCTCTAATAATCCGAGAATCTTGTTTTCCGGCCGATTTGATGCTTTTGCCGTTCGACGAGTTTGATGTTATTCTTGGTTTGGATTGGTTAACCGCGCATGATGCGGTTGTGAATTGCAAAAGCAAGACTATCGATTTGAGGTGCGCAAATAACGAAATAATCCGAGTTGAGTCTGCGGACTTAAGGGGGTTGCCAGCTGTAATATCAGCAATGTTGGCCCAGAAATATGTAAGGAAAGGGTGCGAAGCGTACCTCACGTATGTACTTGATGACAAGGAGTTAGAAAGAAACCCGAATCGGTGCCGGTGGTTTGTGAATACCCGGATGTTTTTCCTGAAGAGTTACCGGGTTTGCCACCTGTTCGGGAGGTAGAGTTTGGTATTGAGCTTGTACCTGGAACTATGCCAATTTCGATCGCTCCGTATCGTATGGCACTAACCGAGTTAAAAGAGTTGAAAGCTCAGTTGCAAGAATTGACGGATAGAGGTTTCGCTCGACCGAGTTTCTCACCTTGGGGTGCACCAGTATTGTTCGTGAAAAAGAAGGACGGAACCATGAGGTTGTGCATTGACTATCGTCAACTGAATAAAGTGACGATAAAGAATAAGTATCCGTTACCGCGTATTGATGATCTGTTCGATCAATTAAAGGGAGCATCGGTGTTTGCAAAGATAGATTTGAGATCGGGTTATTATCAGTTGCGGATTCGAGATTCGGACGTACCCAAAACTGCTTTCAGAACGAGGTACGGTCACTACGAGTTCTTAGTGATGCCGTTTGGGCTCACTAATGCCCCTGCGGTGTTTATGGATTTGATGAATCGGATCTTCAGGCCGTATTTGGATCGGTTCGTAGTTGTGTTTATTGATGACATCTTGGTCTATTCAAGAGATGAGACCGAACATGCTGAGCATCTGAGGCAAGTGTTGCAAATTTTGCGGGATAAGCAGTTATATGCTAAGTTCAGTAAGTGTGAGTTCTGGTTAAGAGAGGTTAGCTTCTTGGGTCATGTGGTATCCGCATCGGGTATTCGAGTTGACCCGAGCAAAATTTCAGCCATACTTAACTGGAAGCCTCCGAGAAATGTTACCGAAGTCCGGAGCTTTCTAGGGCTCGCCGGTTATTACCGACGATTTGTCAAAGGTTTCTCGATGATAGCCACACCATTGACGAAGCTACTTCAAAAGGATGTTAAGTTCGAATGGACGGAGAAATGTCAGAAAAGCTTCGATCAACTGAAAACTCATTTGACTGAAGCTCCAATTTTGGTGCAACCCGAATCGGGTAAAGAGTTTGTCATTTATAGTGATGCATCCCTACTTGGGTTGGGTTGCGTATTGATGCAAGAAGGTCGAGTTGTGGCCTATGCGTCGAGACAATTGAAGCCACACGAGAGAAATTATCCGACCCATGATCTCGAACTAGCCGCCATTGTGTTTGCATTGAAAATATGGCGACATTATTTGTTTGGTGAGAAGTGCCATCTGTTTTCGGATCACAAAAGTCTCAAATATTTGATGACTCAACGAGACTTGAATCTGTGACAAAGACGTTGGCTTGAGTTGTTGAAAGATTACGAGCTTGTCATTGATTACCACCCGGGAAAGGCTAATGTGGTTGCGGACGCCTTAAGCCGGAAATCACTGTTTGCTTTGCGAGCGATGAATGTACACTTGTCTGTTCTACCTGACAATGTGTTAGTAGCTGAATTAAAAGCCAAACCATTATTGACTCATCAAATTCGTGAAGCTCAGAAAGTCGATGAGGAATTGGTTGCCAAACGAGCTGAGTGTGTTCCGAACAAGGAATCAGAGTTTCAGATTGATGATGATGGTTGTTTGAGGTTTAGAAGTCGTTTGTGTGTTCCAAGGAATTCGGAACTCATTCCGATGATTCTGAACGAAGCCCATTGTAGCCGAATGTCAATTCACCCGGGGAGCACGAAAATGTACAACGACTTGAAACGTCGGTTTTGGTGGCGTGGTATGAAACGAGACATCTCCGACTTTGTTTCGAGATGTTTAATATGTCAACAAGTGAAAGCGGAACATCAAGTGCCTTCAGGGTTACTTCAGCCGATCATGATACCCGAGTGGAAATGGGACCGAGTCACAATGGACTTTGTGTCCGGACTGCCATTGTCCGCAAGTAAGAAGGATGCGATTTGGGTTGTTGTTGATAGGCTGACTAAGTCGGCTCACTTTATCCCCGTGCGTACGGATCTTTCATTGGATAAACTAGCCGAATTGTATGTCTCTCAGATTGTGAGATTACATGGAGTACCTATTTCTATCGTGTCGGATAGAGATCCGAGATTCACCTCACGATTTTGGAAGAAATTGCAAGAAGCTTTAGGTACCAAGCTGCATTTTAGCACCGCTTTTCACCCCCAAACCGATGGACAATCCGAGCGGATAATTCAGATACTCGAGGATATGCTGAGATGCTGCATCCTTGAGTTTAGTGGTTCATGGGAACGGTATGTACCTTTGATTGAATTCGCTTACAACAATAGTTTTCAATCAAGTATTAAGATGTCACCTTATGAGGCTTTGTACGGTCGTAAATGCCGTACGCCATTGTTTTGGACCGAGCTTGGTGAAAGTAAAATTTTCGGAGTTGATTTGATTAAAGATGCCGAACAAAAGTAAAGGTAATCCGCGAAAGTCTAAAGGCAGCCACGGATCGTCAGAAATCGTACGCGGATTTGAAACGAAAAGACATTGAATATCAGGCGGGAGATAAAGTGTTTCTTAAAGTTTCGCCTTGGAAAAAGGTACTCAGATTTGGCCGAAAGGGCAAGTTGAGTCCGAGATTCATTGGGCCATACGAAATATCCGAACGAGTCGGTCCAGTTGCGTATCGATTGATTTTACCCCATGAACTTGAAAAGATTCACGATGTCTTTCATGTTTCAATGCTTAGACGTTATAGATCCGACCCGTCACATGTGATTAATCCCTCAGAAGTTGAAATTCAATCTGACTTGAGCTATGAAGAAGAACCGATTCGTATCCTAGCTCGTGAAGTGAAAGAGTTGCGAAATAAAAGGGTTCCGTTGGTTAAGGTGTTGTGGCTCAAACACGGGATCGAGGAAGCAACCTGGGAACCCGAGAGCTTGATGAAAGAACGATATCCAAACCTATTTACCGGTAAGATTTTCGAGGACGAAAATTTCTTAAGTGGGGGAGAGTTGTGACAGCCCAAAATTAACCCTAGTCGGGAAGTGGTTTCGGGACCGCTAAACCGAGTCACCGAAAGGTTTGAATGTGATGTTTATTGTCTAGAATATGTAATCATGAATGTGTGAAAATTTCAAGCTTCGATTTAGTCGATTGCATGTGAATTTAGTCAATAGGACTTATATGAGAAAATTTTAAAATGTGATAGGTCAATGCATGAGGACCTATTAGTGCATGTGGAAGAAAAAGGGGACTTGCATGTCAAATTCCCCCTCCCTAATATGTAGTGGCCGGCCATGCTATGGGTGGAAACATGTCACCAACATGTTGTGTTAGTGATGTATGGTAAGGAAAATAAAATAATAAGCATGATAATTAAATAATGAAAGGAAGGGTGATGGAAAAAAAAAATAACATGGTCTCACCCCCTTGTTGCCGTGAATTGAAGAAAGAAAAAAAAAGTGTTCATTCTTGAACATCCTTGGCCGAATAGAGGAAAGAAAGGAAGGGGAAAAAGCTTGAGAAAATCGGCTATGGTGGTTTGCTAGACTAAGGTATGTTTGATATTATTCTTTGAGATTCATGTATATTTTAAGTTGTAAGTGAAAATCTACCTAGCCATGGTTCAAATTTTGTTAATTGATGGAGATGATATTCGGCCATGAATGTTACATTCTTGGTTGGTATTTTGATGTCTTTGGTGATGAGGTATGAAGATGGTTGATTTTGAGTGTTTAATAAAAAGGATGCATGAATTATTGTTAAATAATGGTCGAATGTAGCATGATTAAAGATGTGAATAAATTGAAGTTAAGGAGGTTGTCAATGAAAAATATGAGTTGGATGAGGCTTAAAGAATAAAAATCTAGGTGACTAGAGGTCAAGGACATTCGGTCATAGGCTTGTATGCTAGCAAAATCGGCCAAGTGATTATGTGGTGGAAATTAAGTGTTAAATGGAATGAAAATGATATTATACGGGGGTATGCATATTCGGCCATATGAGTAAATATATATAGATGATGTTAAATTTGATTATGTATAATGGGCATTAAGATGTGGAACTTAAGAAATTAGAAGTAAATGAACTTGATAGTATTTAAGAGATAGAGGTGATAGATTAATGTTGCACATTCGGCTATGGTTAGGCATGTTGATGATCTTATCTTGATTTAGATAATTAGGCATAAAAGGGTGGCAAAGGGGATGAAATTGTCGAATGATTAGTTGGGTAACAAAAGAAGCATTCGGCCATCCCTTGAGAGCTTGTGTGATGTTGGGTTTAAATTATCAAAGGTAACTTACCTAATGCATGTGCATGGGTGATTAGATTTTGATGATATGGTAGTTGCATGAGGTTATTAGCCGAATATACTAACATACATATACATGTGAAATTGGATTGTAAATATTTGGCAAGGTGGTTAAACTAGTTAAATTATTGATTAAGCTCAAGGAGTTAAAGGAGGTGAATCGAGCAAAGGCAAAGAAAAGGTCATCGAGTAGCCGAGTTGGAACCGTCTTACCCAACACGAGGTAAGTCGTTAAGCATGTAGTTGGCATTATTTCAAATGGTCATAATGTTTATGTATTGATGCTGAATGGAATGAATAAATATACATATATATATGCATGTACGTATGTGATGATGAAATTGTTGAATGAAAAGAAAAGAGGTAAGATGTACTGAGTTGTTGATCTCGGCACTAAACGTGCGGGTATAACCATTTATGACCATGAGATTGGCGCTAAGTGCGCGGGATTGAATTGTACAGCACTAAGTGTGCGACTTGACTATGTTGCACTAAGTGTGCGAAACGAATATGATGCACTAAGTGTGCGAATTGACCATGCGGCACTAAGTGTGCGAGTTTGACTATGTAGCACTAAGTGTGCGATTTGATTACGTAGCACTAAGTGTGCGAGTTGATTATATAGCACTGAGTGTGCGGACTCAATATACATTCGTGAATCATTATGGACACTATGTGTGAGACACTATTGAGTCGATCGCGGACAGCGGATCGGGTAAGTGTCTTGAGTACATGGCTAATAGGTGCTATGCTTATACTTGGTGTTGAGCTCGGTAAGTTTGAACCTATGTGACAAATATACTTGAAGTCACGTACATAAAATTTATCGTAGGATGGGTGAAAGGCCGTTTAGTCGTTTGATTGTAACGAAAATAAATTGATTTATGAAAATGCCTCAATGTCCTATTGATGAGTATATGGAATGTGAATGCATGAATTGATATGAAACTGAATCGATAGGTTGGAGGAACTATGGTATGGTTCGGTATGGATGGAGTAAATTGTCTCGTTCCATTTTGTTTCCTCTTGTGATAATGTTATTGATGGATGGTAGTGCATTGCTTATGACTTACTGAGTTATAAACTCACTCGGTGTTTCCTTGTCACCCATTATTGGTTGCTTGGACTCATCTATTTTTGCGGGGTCAGGCCGTCATCGAAGTCATCACACCGGATACCAAGTTTTGGTACTTTCTTCTTAGTTGGCTTAGAAGAACATTTTGGCATGTATAAGCTATTACGTTGTGTTTGAACTTTGGCATGTAAACTTTAAGCCATGCGAAAATGGCACGAATGTTCGATTGAGTTGGATCAAGGGTAGGCATGAAATGGACCTAGTTACTTTCGTAACAGATGCTGGCAGCAGCAGTGTCATGAGATTGAAAAATCACTAAAATAGTAGGAGTGGAATTAATTGATGAATAAATTATGTAATCGAAGCTCGATGAGTCTGTTTTCATGAGGAAGTAACGAAAAGATCATATGGGCAGTATATTAAGAGATAATCAGATTTTTGTGGGACAGGGCCAGAACGGTTTCTGGATTCCCTGCTCCGACTTTGGAAATTCATTATAAATTAACCAGAGATAATTAGGGGCCGTACCATATATGTACAGATTTCTCTCTGAGTCTAGTCTTCATAGAAACAAACAGAATCAGTATTGAAGCCCCGTGCAGGGAGATATCCAAGTCGTAATGGGCAAAGTCAGTGTAGTCGACCCCTGCAATATGGGAGACTTTGACTAATAAACTGTACTAATTGGCCCGACCAAAATTCTAGAAAAAATACATAGATGGGCACATGAGTCTAGTTTCTGGGAAAATCACAAAACTGATTTTCGAGTTACGAAACTCAAGATATGATTTTTAAAAGACTAGTACACGATTGGCAGTGTCTGGAAAATAAATTTATAGGGGTTAAGTCAGTTAAACCTCGTGTTCGACTCCGGTGTCGGTTTCGGGTTCGGGGTGTTACAATCTATTAGCCGAAGATCCAGTGTTAGTTTAGCCAAAATCAAGTAAAAATTTGTAATATATAATGATGCATCTTTAAACGGTTTGGGATGAGTTTTGATGTAGGAAGGCAAAGTGATAGCTTATGCTCGAGACAATTAAAGCCGCGTGAAAAGAATTACCCAACGCACGTTCTTGAATTAGCTGCGATTGTGTTCACTTTGAAAATTTGGCGTCACTATTTATTCGGTGAGATATGTAACGTTTATTCCGATCACAAATTTTAAAATATTTAATAAATCAGAAAGATCTGGATATATGACAGCGAAGATGGTTAGAGTTGTTAAAAGACTACGAGTTTGTAATTGACTACATCCGGGAAAGGCCAATGTTGTTGCTGATGCTCTAAGTCGAAAGTCATTGTTTGCATTGCGTATGATGAATACTCAGTTAAATTTGTCTGATGATGGTTCGTTTTAGTTGAGTTGAAAGCAAGACGTTATTTATTTAGCAGATTTATGATGCATAGAAGGTTGATAATGAATTGTTAGCAAAACGAGCTCAATTTGATTTG